>NW_010417895.1:0-11447 GCF_000710305.1 Buceros rhinoceros silvestris | reverse complement strand
TCTTTCCCTTTTTCTCAGGTTTCCAGCACCATTATAGTACCTTCTTTCAGGATTTGAACGATTTCAAAATGTATTAATTCCCTTAACTACAGGGCGAGCCTTGGAGCACACTTGTGTGGGCATTGTCTGCCTTGCTGCTTTCTTTTCCACGCTGAGGGAGCTGTGGAACAACAGCAAGGCAGAGACTTCTTTGTGGCTTTTTGTGCCTGCTGGTTGATGTTATGCAACTCTGTTCATCTAAAGAACGGTTCCTATTTTTGTGATTCTCTACTGTCGATGGCTGGGTGGGTATGGCTGCTGTGAAAAATCGTCACTAAGACCTTCCTATCCATTCCTCATGCTCCTCCTTTATCATCAGGATATTGTTGGCTAGAGTTTGGATTTTAGTGGCAAACTGATTAAACTGTAACTTAGTTAAATTTCATAAACCACAAACTGGCTGCAAGCCTGGAAACACTGAAACTTTTGCCTAATTGGAATCAATTGCTTCTCTATTTATACTGGATTACAATGTTATTGGCTCAATTTAGATTGTGGGAGATAAATTGTTGACGGTTTGGCTGAGCAGCTGTAACAATGAAAAACTGGAAAAAACAAGATGTGAAGATAACAGGCACAGCCTGTTTAGCATTGCTAAAGCCATTGACATTATCATGGAGAAATGGCTTCAAGCCAAGAGGAGCTCATTTGGACAAGATGGAAGAGAAGAATTGTGGAATGTTACTGAACGTTGCAGGCTCAAAAGATATGTTTATACTGTCACATTTGCCCACTCCCTGTTTAATGCCAGAGTCCCAATCCACTATTGTTCATGCTGCATAGATGTTGATGTGCACACAAGCTCCATTCCGGGATGCACTAAATATTCCTCTTGGGGGGAAATCCTATTCATGCAATCTCCGGAGCCCTAAGGGACAGAGTATGCTGCGTTCTTAACCCCACAATAGGCACTAAGAATGTAAGTCACGGCAGCTACTCTTAAAGGATGTCTTCTTCTGACCTTGGAGAGATCTTATGATCTTTCTAAGGGTATTAAACCCCTATTCCCATTCCCGGTATAACGTTATAAGAACAAAACTCCAGCAGCCCCATCAAGGAAGAACATTTAGCAGTTTGCTAAAGGAAGCAGGTTGGCTTCTCTCCCTCTTCATCTCATCAGTACTCACTAGAGCTCTCTTTTCCTGCAGTCCAGTGGAGCTCTGCAGAAAAACAAGCATTGATCTCAAGGCTCTGCCTTCTAACTTAAGTCCGTACACACTTACCGGTAGCTACTACATCATCTTGGACCTCTTTAGTAATTCTTCTCAAAGGCTGCAAAGCAGTAGATGTTTCCGGGCCTGGGCGGCCACTTAGACATGTGTGAAATTTACTCAGGGTAGGGTATGGGGCATCTGCTGCATGTCACACACATTGCTTTCTGAACAGTTGTGCCATACGTCCTGAGTTAATAGGCATATCATGTGTCATCAAACACTACATCAAGAACTGGTGACCTTGTTTGTTTTAAGTCCACTTACTGATAGTGGGGAGACTTGAGCTCTAGCTGTTTTCAGGCTCTTTTACAGCAAAATGCAGGATTTTTCATTAGTAGTCTGCTCACTGTATGACCTGATGACCGGACATGGGAAGAGAAAAAGAAATCTTTCTCACCCTGGCTAGGAGGGACTGAGGTAATAGACACAGGTATGGAGAGACATCTGCAGAGAGTGCAGAAGAAAGAAGTTACCTGTGTGAAGGAGGTCTGGGCGACAGTGTGATTATGTGTCTACACATGGTGTGAGAACTTCCTCGAGGTGAGCTGTGGAGAGCACAGCAGGCCAAGTGATATGGATGGGTCTGAGTACAACAGTGCCCAAGCCAGCCCTGAGGACCTGCCTTCCTTCTTGCCAGACAGCTGGGCTCATGCCTGACCTCTCTCCCTAGAAGTTCCAGACTGAGTATCTTAACGGAGTGCAGGCCTGCCTCTGATGGAAAATGCTGCTGTTTGGGGGAAATGGGAGTGTTATATATCTGACACGAATGTGGTAAACCAAGAATTTTGGACTATGACTGACTGTGGAAAAAAAAAACAAACCAAAAAACAAAACAACCGTAAGCCTACATCTCTGGTTTGAGCTCTCAGCTGAGAAAAATCAGAAACCCATCGTAGAGGACATACGTGCTTTTTTGCTTTGCTTCAATATTGACTCAATGGTATATTCAGATTTCATAGGTTTTAACCTCAACCTTAAAAAGAAACTCAAGCTGTTGAGGTTCTTTCAAAACAAAACATAAAGTAAGGCAAACTGTGTTTCCAGACAGACTGAAACCATGACTGCGATGTATGAATGTTTCCCATCTGTCATGGAACTCATTGCGATATTTAGCTCTAAAGCCTGAGGATGTTCTGTTAGCAACCATATTCACTGTCTTAGGAGTGATTACTTCAGTGTACATACTGCAGAAGGAAAGGAGGTGAGATGGTTGGGTGCTATTAAGATGTTTTCATTGAATAAAATAGAGAGGGCAGTGCTGAATGAGGACAGAAACAAGCGTGAAAGGCTGGAGAAAAGATAACAGCAAGAAAAGGAAAAATAGAGAAGACTGTAACTCTTAAAAGGAGCCCTTTATTCACAGGGATCTCACGTGACGTAAAGGCACTGAACGAAGGTACAAAAGCTCAGTCTGATATCTTCCTATATCACTGCGCTTGTCACTGATATCAGAAAGCGTTTCACCAAGAATTGAGAGCAAGCCTCAATTCATCCCCAGCTGACAGGAAACTCAACTATCCCCATAGAAAATGTTTAACATTCTTGTCCTAGTCAATCTGAAACAACAGCACTGCAAGAAGTCTTACGCTTGCCCTGTAGAAATCACTGTGGTGTTCTGTGGACTCTGTGATTACTTAGATACTAACACCACAACAGCTCGTATGCTGCAAGATGCATCAGATGCGTTTGTCAAATGTTTTTATCCTGCACGTCTGACCTGCTGTATCTTGGAATTCCACTCACCTGCATGGATGTTGTAGAGAATCACAGCAGCCAGCTTATCTAAATGCTGAAGAAAGCTTTAAAAGTGAGGAGGAAATGCCTTCTTTTTGATTTCTACGGCTTCCTGAGGAAGGGAAGTGGTGACCTCTTCTCCCTGGGATCCAGTGGTAGGATGCATGGGAATGGTTCAAAGCTGTGCCTGGGAGGTTTAGGCTGGACGTTAGGAAGCATTTCTTTACCCAGAGGGTGGTCAAACACTGGGACAGCCTTCCTAGAGAGGTGGTCAATGCCCCAAGCCTGTCAGTGGTTAGGAGGCATTTGGACAACGCACTTAATAACACGCTTTAACTTCCAGTGAGCCCTGAAGTGGTCAGGCAGGTGGAAGAGATGATCATTGTAGGTCCCTTCCAGCTGAAATAGTCTAGTTCTGTTCTGTTCTGTTCTGTTCTATTCTATTCTTACTAGTCTATTCTTACTTTTTGTGTTCTTTTTTTCTGAGACATTCCCTGTTTTCTCTATGATCATTGTAGGTCCCTTCCAGCTGAAATAGTCTAGTTCTGTTCTGTTCTGTTCTGTTCTATTCTATTCTTACTATTTTATTCTTACTTTTTGTGTTCTTTTTTTTCTGAGACATTCCCTACTGTTCTGTTCTGTTCTATTCTATTCTTACTAGTCTATTCTTACTTTTTGTGTTCTTTTTTTCTGAGACATTCCCTGTTTTCTCTGTAAGTTACTTAGAATTCCTAAATGCAACTTTGGGCATAGCACTGATGTGAGTATAACGATATCGGCTTACCCAAATAAGTACATAAATATGGATATCCATCCATTTTCAAGTGTATTAGTATCAAGTGTGACCATATATACACAGCAGTTCAATAACACACTACATTTTCGTTGTATTTTTTTATTTGGCAGTTTTACAACAGATGGGGAAGGCTTTTAATTTTATTGAGAAGCATTATAGCTTCTCTTTACAATACATGTCACACGAGAAAATAAAATTTGGAGAAGTGGAATGATAATAAAGGTATGACAAAGAAACCTGAGTCTTTATTTCAAATACCAGTTTGAACACCTTTTGTTTCCAAACTCTAATGAACATGTTGCCATCTTGAAGATGTCACCCGCCAGAGTCCTGCAGGAACAAGAGTACACAATCAGATAAATTGCATATCTTTTTCTAACACCTTCTCACTTAACTGATTTAACTTACTAAAACTGAAAACTTTTTTTTTTTAAATAACTTGTATTGAGATGTATTTTCTGTGGTTCTAGTGCCTGTGCATTTTAACAGCTATCTGATAAGCCTCTAATGAGACATTTTGACACTAATTATTATTGCAGAAATGAAAAAATTGTCAATGTCATGAACCCTTTCCTCACTTGTCTCCCCTTCTTCCTTGCTTCCCCTTCAGCCAATAAACATGTCTTGGTACCTGTTAAACAATTAAAATTACAAATATATATATATCTATCTCTCCACTGCTTGGGAAAAAACCCAACAACCCAGCATTTAAATCGTGAAACTGCAGATACATGCTGAACATTCTGTGTTTCTTACTATTTATTGAATAAATTATTACTTGGGACTGTTCCGCAAGGTTTGAAGTGATGTTCACTGGGGGGATTAGACATTCAGCACATGCACTGTCCTTCAGGAACAGACACACTCCTTTCCCTTGATTGTCAGGATTGATGCAGTGGTTCCCCTTACAGCTGAAGTTTAAATTTCCCGGGTTTTAGTCAGGAGACTGTTGTCAAATAAGCCACATATTTGTGGCTGCTAAGTCAGTCTGAAATGTAAAAATCAAAGTTGCTCCAACATTAAGGATTGCTAACAAGCACAGTGGGGTGGCTGGGAAGATGTGGGGTTGTCTTTCACAAAAAGTGAGGAATAGAAGTTACCATGTGGGTTTTCAACACCCAGCAGCACTCGCATCCGCATATATTTACCAATTCAGTATCTGTTAAAATGGGGAAGTTTTGGATCACCCAGTTCAGTAACTGGGCTTTGACACAAAAGAAGGTTTTTAAATGTCGACAATTTAGACCTTTTCTCAGATTTCAGTAAATAACAATAATACACTAAACAGTGTTTTTCTTCCTCTGTGAACATAAATACTTTTTTTCCTCAGAACTTGTTCTAATTAAAACTCCATCATCTTTGATATTAATTCCTTACAACTTTTTATGCAATAGCCCTGTTCATTCTTGTGTGTGTGTACTGGCTGAATCCCACAGTTTATCAAGTAGGAGCATGAGTTTTTTCCGCCTCACGGAGACTAGGTCTGTGAGGTTCATTGATTCTTGTCTTCAGGAGGGAAGCTCTCCCGGAGAGCAGAGCAATTGCAAGTTTAGCAAAGAGCACATAACGACAAAACTTAACTGTCACAAAAGAGAACAGCAAAGAGGACAGCAAAGAACAAAATCCTTTCTCAGGCTGGCAGCCATGGGAACATCTGCTAGCTTGCAGAATGAAGTAATGTTGCAAGTAATGGTTCCATTAATATTTTTTTCTCTGCAGAATGACGACTAATAAAATTCAAGTTCCTTTATTGTTCCTGTCCAGTTTGACTTCTTTCCTTTCTCCAGTCCCCTCTTGCTGTCCTTTTCCTTTGTTTACAGTTGTTCCACAAAACCTCAATCTGCTGTGTGAGCCAAGAACTAGAAGCTTTGGAGTTGTCTGAGGTATTTCTCTCCAGCCAAAGCATCGCTCTCCGTTAAGCAAGCTGAGACCATGCTCCATAAAACAGCCCCAGTTCATAGAATCATGGAATGGTTTGGGTTGGAAAGGACCTTCAAAAGCCATCTAGCCCAACCCCCCTCCCCCAGCAGGGACATCTTAAACTAGATCAGGTTGCTCAGAGCCCTGTCCAACCTGACCTGGAGTGTTTCCAGGGATGAGGCTTCTACAGCCTCTCTGGGCAACCTGTTCCATTCTTTCACCACCCTCACGGTACAAAATTTCTTCCTTATGTCTAATCTAATCCTCCCCTCTTTCACTTTAAAGCCATTACACCTACTAAAACATCTGTCCCCATCTTTCTTATAAGCCCCCTTTAAGTATGAAAAGTCACAATAAGGTGTCCCTGGAGCCTTCTCCAGGTTCACCAGCCCCAACTCTCTCATTCTTTCTCCATAGCAGAGGTGTTCCACCCTTCTGATCATTTTTGTGGCCCTCCTCTGGACCCGCTCCAACAGGTCCATGTCTTTCCCGTGCTAAGGACTCCAGAGCTGGACACAGTACTCCAGGTGGGGTCTCACCAGAGCAGAGGACACTAAATATTGGGTGCTGGCTCAGGGTGTCATTTAAAGGGGTGCAAACAAGCCCTATAATAGGCCTTGGTTGTGGCTTTCCGCCATTAGGCAAAGCAGGTGACAACTCACCATCTGCCTGTTTTGTTGACTCTTGGTGTTTCATATGCATCACAGAAGAGTAATTAAGAGTAATCATAATAGATTTTCAGAAAAGGATACAAAGAGTAGTAGAGTCTTGCTGCATTATTTGAATGTCCTGATTTATGTTGAATGTATCCAGTGTGTCTGTGAATAAGAAGACTCAAGGTCTAGGAAATTGTTCGCTCTGCAACCAACCTCTACAGTTTTTATCTTGTGCTTGCTTTATCTAAAAGACTTTTTTCTCCACAAAGTATATTTCTGGTATATTGTATTCTTAAATTTAAGAAAAATGAGAAAATCTTAGGGATTAGAGTATTTGTAGCAAAAAGTTATGATGCAGTTAGAGTTTACCAGTGGGATTTTTTTTTTTTTTTGAGTGCTCTTCTGTAACCATGCACCAAGCACAATAAATTACCTCTATTCAATTGAATATTCACTCTTGTCAAAGGTTAATAGAGCAGGTTCAGATTCAATCAGTGTAAGAGGCTTTAGTGTTGATGGGTACCAAGGGCAGTTGCAGCTTGTCAATGGAAAAGTATGAATCTCACTTTGGCCTTGAAGTAGCATTAGGAAGTTTTTGTTCAAACTTTTGTGCTTGATAAAGTTCTTCACATTCAAAATGTCACATCTTGACATCCGTTCACTTTCCTTTTGTGTTACCTACCTTTTCTCCTCTACAAGGCATACACAATGGAGAGAATAGTTGGAACATCAGAAAATTTGAGCTCGGATTTCAAAATTACGAGTCCAAAGTGCATCTGTCAAAACAAAGGCTTTGAGACCAAACAAAGCATATTGCAAGCTTGATAATGAGTATATGCCGCTGTGAATAACCTCTGTGAATTCTCTGAAGCTGTACAGACTAGGTGTTTCATGTTTGCTGCTGTTATGAGTCCCGGATAACAATAGGACCTCTGACCATTGCATTAAGCTGACACATTTGTTAAGCTGTTGTTTTATCAACTGTCCTCCACATCACAGCCGATACGAACCCAGTATGATCATACATAGTTGTGTGCAGCAATATGTCATATTTGCATTTGAATCCTGCACAGAATTTTTTGAGTCTTTAATAAACTAAATATTGTTTGAATTTGTGTTTTCAGAGTATGAGTATGAGAATTGTTTATTTGACTAAACATCTATAGCTGAACATCCTTAAAGATTTTTTGGCTGGATTCAATCTATTTAAACTTAATTTACAGTTCCGAATCACAAAGACTCCTTTTTAACAGGGCTGTAAAGCAGATAAAAAATGAGAGCAACAGGGGCTGAAATGGAAATGCGTCAGAGCATAAATAATCTGCTTTTCTGTGTAAACTGAGTGATGGGAATTTTTCTGCATTATGTAGGAAGTCATTTAGTTATGTGAAAACAACAAAACAAGACACAAAGTGTTGCAAAGATGGTCATTGATTAATTCAATGTAAAGAAACAGCATTGAAAAGAATAAAAGGAATAAAAGTTCAAGTGGTTAACTGAGCCCTAAAGCAACTGTAAGCACTCAGGAAAAGTTTGAGTACCATGACAGACATTGTAGTGAAAATCTTTTCTTCTATAACATTCTTGTTACATGTGTACATGCTCAAAAAAATAAATGCTACGAACACCTGAAAGGTAAGTTCAGACTTAGTCTTATGGATGGATGTTTAATCTGTTTCCCAAACTTCACCTCAACTTCTCCTTTATTTTAAGATGGTACTGAAGAAGTTATTACCTATCACTAGAAGGACCATCAACATAGTAAATGTAATGCTGTGTTTCCCACTCATGACACATCTGTGTTCATGTGGGTGGATTTCTTGGCAAAGCCGGCTTTATGTGGCTATAAATCCTAGCTTAGTTCAGCTGCTGTTCCATGGGTCAGTAATCTGATGGGTTTTAGGAAGAGCTCTTAGCTCCTCTGAACACATGGGGACATACCTTTAAAACAATCTCTTAAGCGATGCTGAATGTGGACAGCAAATGTAGTAAGAACTGGAGTTTATGGTGTGCATGTAAAGGATGATGAAATTCTCAACTGTAAAAGACAGAAGGAAGAAACTTAACCTCCAGTAAAGATCCCTTGCTGTCCCAAAGCCACAGTTCCAAAGACACTGCTCCTACAGTGGGTAACTTTACTCAGCATTTGCTATCCAGTAACTGCAGAGTGCTTCGTTAACACTGTGGGTTGTGTTTTGACACAAATCAGAGAGCTCTAAATATCTGAACTGCCTGTGTGAGCACTACTACCACGGGATAGTTTAAAGTTGTCATGCTGTCTATCAGAATGAAATCTTGCAGAAATGAAAATGGGACAGTACAGAATCTCAGCCTTTTGTCTTTTAGTCTTCCTGCTGTATTTCTGAATCTACAGAAGTATGAAAAATTAGATACCTGCAGATAAATACAGCATTTTAAAGCATTTACTTGGGTTCAGTGGGGAGAGTGCCCTGTTATTGCAAAAGGACGGATTATTTTTCTTGGGTTCTCGTTACAGATTTGTTGTACACAAAAGGTCAAAATTGATCCATGTGAAACAGGTTCATGTGAATATCACATTTTACTTAACAGATTCCAGAAGATTGTAATAAGATTATAGGGGCAGCCTCATTTTCTTCTTTGGCAACGTAGGTTGTATTTAAGGTTTACTTTACCTATTAACCGACATATAAAAACAAGTATAGGAAGAATTGGCAAGCAGCCTTAGAGAAGGGCGTGCATGCTGGGGAGGCTTGAAATCACTGGTGAATAGTCCTTTGTATTCAATCTGTTACATACCTATTGAATTGTAGAATGGTTTCAGACTATCCTAAAATGTTTTCTAGACTAATTCTTACCTGTTTCAAATCTATAAATCAAGGAATTTATTATATTATGAAAGATACCCTCTTGCAAAGCTTTTAAAATGGCGTGTTACCGGTAATTATTCTTCTTTCATGCAATATAATAATACTGCCCTAGAACTTAATGATGAAATCTGCATCCCAAAACTACAGATCTTTAAACAGGCAGGACATTTTTTATTGTAAATAAAAGTTTACTAGACTGGTATAGATAAAATCTGGCTCAAGAAACATCAATGTTTGAATAACTCAAGGAAAGCCAAATCAGATGTATAAAAGTAGAGATTTTTGTAATATCTGCAGCATTATTTTACGTACTATAATCAGCTACAACTCAGCCTTATCAGAAGGCAAGCTTAGGTTCTAGAAAATGAACTACATATACAGTCATTTCACCAATTCCAGAAACAAGTGTAATTGAAATCTAAAACCAGCAAGGGACAAAAGATCATTTTATTAGAGATTCGGTGACAGAAAAAGGCAGATAAATATCTTTTGTCTGCTTCAGATGTACCTCCAAAGCAATATCAGTGAACGGGCAACACAATCATCACAAAGTAGAGCTGTTTTGCATTATTAGACTTACAAAACATGACCATGGTCACCACAAGCTTTGGAGGCACAGATCATCAATTATTGCACTAATTGTTTGTTCTGTTTGAGTCTCAGTCTAAAAGGAAAGAGTCACTGAAGCAAAAATGAGACACACAGAATTGGTACCTCAGTGACAGTTCAGTTTCAGCATCTCATTATTCAATGTTTGTTTTGCTGCGCGTGTGTGACTTTAAGTTGAATGTACTCATGTATACTCCAAGGCACATACTGTGCAACACTTGTGAAATCATTATTCACGTTATTCTGCAACTCCAGGCATGAAAACCTGCTTCTTAAAGGTCTGCCTGCTTCTTTCTTAGCTTTTGTTTCCAACCCAAAGAAGAAATACCAAAGCCACCCATTTTAGCATTTGGATATCTCTATTTAAATTTGAAATCCAGATGTTCGCAAGCACGTCTCTAGGAGGAAAATGTCTCCCTCTGAATAAGTGCGCCTTTTGACACACCTTAGAAAACAGAATTTTTTTTTTTTTAAGCCTTAACTCATTCATCCCCATATTTCTTTTCTGGGAAGGACTCAGCTGCAAGATCTTAACAGTAGTATTGTTCAGATGACAAAACAGTGATCTAAGAAAGTTCAGACGAGGCTTCAAGAAACTTCCTTGTCTATAACCACTTCTCAGAATGAACCAAAGAAGATAGCACGGAGACATGAAATTTAACAGTCATATGACATATTTAACCTTCTTTCCAAGGTTCTACAAATTATCCTTCACAATATAATGGATTATAAACATTGTGATATATACTAAATATATAGCAAAACAGTCCTCGTGCTCTGGTAGCAGATGTATCTGCTAAGCTATCTCATAGCTAGAGACCTATCTATGGTCCTTCACTAGCAGCACATCATACTGTCTCTTAGCTTCTATAATTTTCTTTAAAGTTATACTTGAATTTGAATCCTACAGCTTTTCTTTCAAAAAAAAAAAAGGGGGGGTCAAATAGATTAAGAACAGTATACAAGAAAAAGCTATCCATACCTAACCCTAAGATTTGCTTTCAATGATACGTGATAGAAAGCCCAAGGAGTTTGTGGGGACTCATGTGTGAAAGGCCCTACCCCCTCTCAAAAAGCACATTTTTTAAAAAGCAGAGACGTCTCTTGGCTACCTTTATTAGATGAATGAATATGTGATTTTGAAGAGTGGGTAGTGATACATATGTATAAGGAATCTTATTTGTCCTGTTCAGCACTGACAGTCCTTGCTTGAAGAACATCTGAAAAATACAATTCCTATCATATTCAAACTGTCTTCAGGCTCAAAAGTCAGAAAATATTTTCTTGCCTCTAAGTTCTTGTGGTTTCCTTGCAGAAATGTATTGTTTAGAAATGAGTTTGTAATGTAACAAACAGACACAGCATTGCAAACATGCAGAAGTGTGTCCTGGTTTGGGCTGAAACTTCCTTGTTTTGGTTAAGGAACGAATGGTAATCATTCCCTGCATGTACTTTAACCCCACATTTAATTGGTTAAAAGAGGGTCAGATGCCCTGTTATGTGTTAAGGCTATAAAGCAGCACGCAGGGAGCACCTCCCTCTCTCTCGGACTTCCGCCCTCGGACCAGAGAGCACCTCCTCCCACGGACCTGCTCTGCCGAAGCCAGGCCTGCTAGGCCCGAGCAGGCCG
>NW_010417894.1:0-1274 GCF_000710305.1 Buceros rhinoceros silvestris | reverse complement strand
GCGCTTGGCCTTGGCTGAGCGGCTCTCTCTGTCCTTCCACAATGTCCTTCGCAGCCCCTGCCTTGGAGTCAGGCCTGAGGGCTCTGGCAGCTTGGTGCCACTGTTGCTGCATGGCAGAGCTGGCACTGCAGGCAGGGACAGGCCGGGGACACTGCTGGGACACAGCTGAACTCCACAACAGCATTTCCATAAAGAAAGATGATCTCCTGAGGGCAGTGTCTGAAGGCTTCAGTCTTCTTTCAACATTGGTGTCATGAACCAGCTCCAAAAGTAACCCTGTTAAGTCACATCCTGGCGAACAGCTGAACCATGTGAGTGTGTGGGGCTGCGGCACACGGCAGTGTCCTCGCACAGCCAGGCCTCCAGGGAGAGACTGGAAGGAGCAGCAGAGCAGGGTCTTGTCTGTGACCTTATTTGCTGGACCCCTGGCTAAGCTGCCTCAGGAAAATCAACGTGGACCAACTCCCTTGAACCACCTTTTCCAGCACTGGCCCCTTTCTACAGTTTGGAGAAGGTCTTTGTTCCTCCATGTCAGGACATGGAATGACATGGTCAGGAGCCCATGTCTCAATGTACAGAGGAGATGTCAGCAGACACATCCTGTGCATTTGGGCAGATGAACCTGAGTACAAACACTATCAGCTATCCCTCGGGGAGCCATGAAGAACAGTGGGTCAGACAATGCCTTGAGGTCACTTCATGTTTGGAGTAATGACCCCTGGGAAACCACTGGAAGGTACTACTGGGAGGTGCTTCCTTGAACCGAGGTCCCCATGTCCATTCCTCATGCCGTGGGGCATCTTAGCTGAGGGCAGAGCAGGGTGATCCAGCACAGGGCTGAGGGGCCTCCAGCCTCTGGCAGTGACAGCAGAGCCCAGAGAGACCCTGGGACTGCTGCAGAGCTCTGCCCGGGTGAGCCCGGGGCAAGACTCTGTCACTGCAGGTGCTACTGTCTGCTACGTCACCCTTCCCCGTGGGTCTGCACTGTGCTCTCCAAAGGGCCAGAGCACTCAGAGAGCTTCTGGGGTCCTTGGAAAAGGCGATGTCAAACCCAACTTCCAGAAGGGCAGGAATGAGCACTGGGAGAATTCCAGGCTGGTCAAACCTCCCTCCATCCCTGCTACGTCACCCGTCCCCGTGGGTCTGCACTGTGCTCTCCAAAGGGCCAGAGCACTCAGAGAGCTTCTGGGGTCCTTGGAAAAGGCGATGTCAAACCCAACTTCCAGAAGGGCAGGAATGAGCACTGGGAGAATTCCAGGCTGGTCAAACCTCCC
>NW_010417893.1:90097-104043 GCF_000710305.1 Buceros rhinoceros silvestris | reverse complement strand
TAATAATATAATATATATAATATTCTTATGATTAAAACTGTTGAAGGAAGCAATGAGAGTTGGTGGCTTTCTCAGGCCACTTTGATCATCTGAATCTGTATCCTGAATACCTATATCATCATATGAACGGTCCTGAAGGAGAGTGGGGTTTAGGGCTCCGCTCTGTCTCTGATGAAGTTGGTGCCAAGTTTCACTCTAGAGATGAGACGAGAACATTTAGTAGAGAAGAACCTGGTTTTGCAGAGGGGCTCAGGTTAAATACGTTTTAGCACCTTCCTGGCAAAGAAAACAAGCAAATAGGATTGACAGTGGGTGATCAGTGAAACTCTAAACCCCCTAACTCCTATGCCTTATAAAAATGTGAATGAAAAAAAAAAAGTGCCTGGGAAAAAATCTTTAATCTGAAGGTATTAGGAGTTAAGTCTTTACAGCCATGACAATCCCCATTGACAGAAAAGCTCATAACCCAGAGGTGATGGAATACAAATGGGCATGGATGTGCGAAGCATTGCAATAGAGAGCACATCACAATAAAAGCTCTCTTTCTCGGTTATCCTCGGCTTTCCAGTCAAATAAATAAATTGCTGTGATGTACAGTGTGAGAAATTATTGCAGCTAGAGTGCTTTTCTGATGACAGAGATGACATAAGTTATAAAAGCCTGTCCTAGATAATAGAAAGTAAAGATTGGTGGAAGTTAGTAAAGATTTAGGAACTCTTGAGGTCTGGACTGATTCAAGCATACTAATTGGATATGGATTGCCTCACTCCCAACTTGGTCATCTGCAGAAAAGCCTGCACCAATGGGAGCATAGAGACATGGCGCTCCTGTGCTGCACGTGCTCTCTGTCTGACTCAGCTCCCAAGGTCCTGGCTTAAATCTTCAGGAACGCTCATGAGGTTGCCCAGAGTTGTTGGAGTGATTGCACCCATCTTTGTGAACCATGATGGCAGAAGCCATGATGTGTCCAGAAGGTGACAGTGATCATAGTGAAATGTTGGTGAGCAAGCCTCTGCTGGAACAGGACCTTCAGGGCAGAGTTCCCTTTCATCCAAGGCTTTTTTGCCTTTGGAGTCAGCTTCTTGACAGAAACTCTAAAAGGTAACTTGGCATCACCCTGTACTGCCATGCAGTCAGATACAATCTAGAATTCTGTACTTGAACAGTGCTGTAATGTGGCACATCACCAAACAAGGAGTGAGGAACATTTCCTTTCTGGCTAATTAAGGTTCTCCATCATATGATTGGGATCAAGTGCACCTAAAAGCAAAGCTTAAATACGACACCAGCTTTCTGGAGTATTCTGCAAATCTAGAACACCTGAGGAGGTTTGCAGAAGGCTAAATGAAGGAGCTTGGTCAGTCACTGTGGCAGCTGGGAGCACATGTGCCTCTGCCTTTAGATTTCTGCACCTCCTGGATAATGGAAGAAGATTCTCTTGGCTTGGTGTTTCTTGTTCAGAAGAGGCACTAGAAAGGGGTTTTGGGAAGCAGAAGTGAGGAGTTTGTGGAAGTGTGAGTATCTTTGCATCATTTTCTTTTTCAGTCCTGCACCTCAGAAATCCAAAAATCTTTATGGGATGGGTGATAGTTGTCTCTTAGGTGGTGGTAAGAAGACTGTATAAAAAACATGGGTAACTCAAAACTTTCCTAGCTGTTTACTGCTGGATTTTCAAACCTGGATTAATTGAGAGGATAGTCTGTTCCCATCACCTTCCATTCTGTCATTGTCATCATATTGAATACTGTTGTTAAACCAGCTGTAGTGGTGTAACCATCCTAAAACACCTGTCTGTATGCCTGTTGGAAAGTCCTTCTGAAAAGGAGTGTGATGATAGGGAGCTCTTTATTGTGGTTTTTTTTCTTCTGCAGATTCAGCTGGTGCTATATATTATCCTTTACAACCTTCAGCCATTGGGAGCTAGGACACTGTAATTATGTTCCCTGTCTGTGGAAGTTACTGCCTATTACTGTGTGAAATATGTGCTCTGCCTGGGATTCAAAACTAAACTGAGGAATTGTGTTTGCTGCTGCTTTCATAACCACAAAATAATGGTAGTGTTAGTTTAGCAGTAGTAAATGCTCTCTGCCCCTTATATGGTGGAACCTGTATAAAAGCACCTTCTTGCTGATATGTAAAGAAGTCATATTCCCAGTGCTGATAGTTTGCATCCACATACAGTATTTTACATTTGTGCAGTTCCTTTTAGTAAAAAGTCATGGCAGTTTACTCCTTCAGAAGTGTAAAAATGAACTGAGAGGCTGAGATATAGAAGGTACATGACCATTCTTATGCAGAGGTAACTTCAAGTCATCTCTGTAGAGATAGTCAGGATCTCACAGCCCTTCCTAATAAGTTGCCTTAGTTACTTATTGCTCTTGAATTGCTATGCAGCTTGGTCTTTGAGTACCTGGCCCCAGTTCCCACAATGACTCAGAAGCTCTAGAGAAAACAAAAGTTGGGTTTTTTAGATCCTTATAGGTCCTACTTTTGCTGCCTTATTGACATGAGCATTGCCTTCTGTGAGGGTTCACCACTTTCTGGCTGAAAAAATGTAGCCTGGTTTTATCTCTGTTTTCTCCTGAAGTTATTCAGAGGAAGTGAGATATGGTGGGTACCTCAAGCACTATTCCATTACGATAAAGAATGTGTGCTCTCTATTGTGTTGAGAAGAATGTTCCAAAGAAAACTGTCTGTGGCATAGTTATGATAACAAGCAAGAAAGAAATAAAGGAGAGACAGCTCAAGAAAATTTAGCTGCTTTGGTATAATCTACTAGTTCACATTACAGTACTTGATACCAGTGTGCTTCCTTTGCCAAGGCTGTTGGTGACAGCCACAGCACTCCACAGCATAAGATGCTGTGTTGCCTGGAGCTGCCCTAAAAAAGAAAGTTTTTGTTGTGACATATATCCAGGAGAGAATGTGCAAAACTCTGTGGCAAAGGCACAGTACACATTAACTGGCTCTTGAACACTTTCTTGTCCTCTGCATTCCTTCTTCCCCTTTCCATTTGAATAGGGAAGTCCCACATGTCCCTGTGCTCTCTCACAAGGCTGATGGTGGCTTTTAAGAAGTATCGAGGTTCTCAGTTTGTCTCTGTTCATATGAAGTGAATGGAGTGGTTATTGTTTCCAATATTGGTGCAGCAAACCCACCAGCTCAGGTGTGGTAGCTTTTGAAGGTAGGGGCAATGTTCTTTTTCTCCTACCGCACATTATTTTTATTGTACTGTATGTTTGATAGTCACTTCTGTGTATAAAGCTTAGTATTTTGAATTGTCCACTGTGATAAGAATATGGATGTGATCAGACATCCCAGACTCTACCTGAACAGCAAATACAAGAACTATTGACAAAATATCATAAATGTTTGATAAGAAATTTGCTTCCCCAGCTGGAATAATGGCAGAGTATTTGGCCCAGCATTGTGCTTTTCATGCTGGCTGGTGGTGGACGCTCCGGGAAAAGTAGAAGCACCAGGGAAAAATAATACTTTCCTTTATACCTTCCAGTTTTCAGTATAAGTTGCCAAGATACTATGGTGTTTTCCAAGTGATATGAAATTCTTGTTTTAAAGCATGAATTGATGTTTGTGTGGCCACATACTACAGAAGAAATGTCATTTGCAGTGTTGATTCTATGGATACATGCTCACTGGTGTGCATGTAACCAGACCTCTGCACCTCAGTACAGGGAGACCCAGTCATGGAGGAAAATGGGATTGTTATGCCTTCACCTGAGCTTACTGCTGCCTTGGTGATGAGCCTTGTATCTTCAAACACATCAGACCTTCCTGTCATCATTAGAAATAGTGCAAAACTTTAAAAGTGAAAAAACTTTAAGTTTTGGCTACCTCAGCATATAGATCTGTTTCATTTGTGATAAACGCATCTTTGACTCTCACATGCAGCACATGCCCAGCAAAGGCAAAGTACTCTAAATAGCAAGAAACCTTTTTTGGAAGCTATTGTGGAAAAAAAATCTATTAATGTGTTCGAGTTAGAATGTGCCTTCTCTGCTGGGATCGTACTAGTGCTTCTGCAGATCACCTTTTTCTCTGTGCAGGAACATTTATCCCTCATTTTTGCAGGCATGCCTTTCAAATGCCAGTTCAGTGTGGTTTTAGTTTGCCTATTTGCTCATCCTTGTTAGGGTTCTTCCATCCCCAAAGTTGTGAGGGGAGGTTGGATCCAAATAGGTAGATGAGCAAATGCTTTTTTTTTTTCTTTGAATGCACAACAGTTGTTTCTAAGAGCTTCTGGTTTTTGTTAGAATTACTGACCCTCTCTGAAAATTATCTTGGCTTGAAGCCTTCACACTGAAAGAGAGGATTTGCCGTTGTCTACAAAGGGCTGTGACCAGCTATCACTGCATGAGAGTGCATTTAACAAGCTGTAAGTGAGCAGCACAAAAAGATGGAACACAGAGAGGAGCAGAGAGCACTGAGTAAAGCTCCAAAAGGAAAAGAAATTGAAGAATTTATAGAGAAACAGGAAGGGTAACAAGAAAAAAAACAAAAACCAGAATTGTGAGAACTGTAAAAAAAAAATAATTGAAAGCAGAAACATGTACATTTTCAAATTGTGATGCTAAAGAATGGAATGATAGAATCATGGAGTGGTTTGGGTTGGAAGGGACCTTAAAGATAATATATTTCCACCCCCTCTGCCGTGGGCAGGGACACCTTCCACTAGATCAGGTTGCTCAAGGCCCTATCCAACCTGTCCTTGAACACTTCTAGGCAGGGGGCATCCACAGCTTCTGTGGGTAACCTGTTCCAGTGCCTCACCACCCTCACAGTGAAGAAATTCCATGCATCTAGTCTAAACCTTTCAGTCTAAAGCTATTAACCCTTGTCCTACCATTACATGTACTTGTAAAAACCTCCCACTCCAGCTTTCTTGTAGGCTTCCTTTACGTACTGGAAGGCTGCTAAATAGAATGTTATCTGCATTGCCTGGTGTCATTCCCATACCCCAACTCGTGTAAAGTTGTGTGTTGCCTTTTCTAGTCCCTTTACACAATGTTTTCACTCCCAAGATGCTCCAGGATGTACTTGGGAGGGAAAGAAATCTTGTTACCACCTGAAAAACAGGCAGATAAATTAAGGCACACAAATTCAATGAGTTACAGCTTCAAGACTACAAAGTCTTAGCCTCTTCTGCAGGCTGAGCAACCCCAACTCTCTCAGCATGTCTTCCCAGGAGAGGTGTTCCAGCCCTCTGATCATCTTCAGTGCCCTCCTCATGACTTGCTCTGTGTCTTACGTTGGGGGCCCCAGAGCTGAACCCAGTAGTCCATGTGGGCTCATGAGTACTCAAAAGTGCAGAACAGAGAGGGTGAATCACCTCCCTCAACCTGCTGGTCATGCTTTTTTTGATGCTGCCCGGGATAGAGTTGGCTTTCTGGGCTGCAAAAGCACATTGCTGGGCATGAGGAGCTTCTCATCAGCCAGCACCCCCAAGTCCTCCACAGGCTTGTTCTTGATCCACTTATTGCCCAGCCTGTATTTGTGCTTGGGATTGCCCTGACCCACTGCAGGACCTTGCACTTGGCTTTGTTGAACTTTGTGAAGTTCTCTCAAGCCTGTCAAGGTCTGTCTGGATGGGATCCCTTCCCTCCAGTGTGTGAGCCACACAACTTGGTGTCATTGGCATAAGGGTGCACTTGATTCCACTGTCCATGTTGCCAACAATGTCAAACAACGCTGGTCCCTATACCAACCCCTGAGGAATATCCCTTGTCACTGGTCTCTACGCAGACATCAAGCCATTGACCTCAACTCTAAGTAAGTGCAACCAGCCAGTCAGTTCCTTATCCACTGAGTGGTCCATCCATTGAATCCATGTCCATCCGATTTAGAGACAAAGATGTCAAATGCTTTGCACAAGTCCAGGTGGATGATGTTGTTTGCTCTTCTCTACCAAAGCTGTAACTTCATTTTACAAGGCCATGAGATTTGTCAGGCACAATTTGCCCTTAGTGACGCCATGTTGGCTATCATCAGTCATGTCCTCATGTTCCATGTGCCTTAGCATAGTTTCCAGGAGGATCTGCTCTGTGATCTTGCTGGCAACAGAGGTGAAACTGACTGGCCTGTAGTTCTCTGGGTCCTCCTTTTTTTACTGTTTTAAAAATGAGGGTTATGTTTCCCTTTTTCTGATATAAACCGTACAGCTTTTCCTTCACTTCTCCATGGAAATAAAACAATTATCATGAAACTATTCTATTTTATTCTTCAGAGAAGTGATATAAATTAGTATCTCTCACACCCTTCTCTCTGGTTACCGTTTAACTCAAGTGCCTGAAAGCTGACACCCAAGTACCACTGTGCTACCTTAACAGAAATCGATAATTTTGTCTTATGGGAGCTGAGGAGTAGGGAGAAAAATGTCTTTAAAAAGGAAAGAAAAATAATTGTGAGCTTGTTCTGCACAAGAAGAGTTAAAACAGTGTTAGTTTCTTTCCCCAGGTGGGAGAGACTGTCAAGGCAGTGGGGTCCTTCCCTTCCACCCCAGGCATTGCTCCATGCTCATGCCATCCTGCTCTTGCTCTCAAATAACCACACCCCACAAACGTGATTTCCCCTCTCCAGAAGAGATCCTTGGGCTGGTGTGTTGTACCAGACTCCTCTCCATCAGGGTGCTTGGGAAGGGTTGATGCTAGGGTGATTGCTGTGGGAAAAGGTATGCAGGTTTTCAGCATCCTGGTGAACCATGGGCTGTCAAGAGAGCAGAGGGTGGGAGGGTGAAGATGTAGAGGCCCAATCTTCTTGGCCTTTACCCAGCATCCCTGCTCATGAGAAAAGGCAAAGAGGAAGGAGTGTGAGAGAGATGGTCCATAATGCCTGCTGCTTTGTGGCGTGTTATTATATGAGAGTAAGAGATAACAGTGTGCTTTTCGATAGTCACCTTCTAGCACTTTGTCATTCAGGTTCTGTGAAATTCAGCCTGAACGAAACCTGCCTGAATAAAGCCCTGAAACGTGTGCTTTATCTTAAAGTCTCTGAAAAAGAAGTGTCTTCACTCCTGAAACACGTTGAAGCTTTATCACAAGCCGTATTCTCATCTCAGGCACAGCGGTGTAAATCTGCTATTACTCTCTCAAACTCTATGGTATTATCCTAGCAGTGGAAAAGAGCAGGTTCACCCCTTCCTCCCAAGAAGAGGGATGAGTTTGTTCTACGTTGGCACTGTAAACTTCTCCTGACACAGTGCTGGCACATCCTTTCAGCCAGATGATTAGAATTAAGCATCGCCTTCCTTTTGCAATTATACTAAAGTAAGTTAAATCATTATGGTTTCAACCTTCTGTTACATGGTTGAAAACTTACTTTAGATAAAACTCTTCCTCTTATTTTATAAAATATATAAAATTCTTTGCTCAGGAGTATCTCCCAAAACATGAAAATGCGTATTAAAAACACACAGAGTTAGAGGTCTCTGTAATGGAGCTACCAACTTGTCTCTGTTTTCAGTTAGGGATGCAGTAATTTTCAGAATGGTGCAAGGCTTTTTGTTAGTTCAGAATAATGACTAAATTACTGGGTTTGTCAGAGGAGAGTTGTAGATGGCAGTTAATGAGGGGTCAGTGTTGGACTTTATACTGAAGTGAATGTTTAGGATAGCAACAGGTAAGACTTCAGGGCAAGAAAAGGGAGGAGCCTATGTGTCAGAAGGCTGATAGTGCAGCTCTCAGAAACTGTTCCAGCCAGCATGTTGCTGGCCTGACCACATCTCACAGGTGCAGGTGGCCTTGCAAGAGGCAAAGAACGAATACGCACGAGAGGTGAATAATTTTATTTGCTCAGACACTATCCTTCTGTGTCCCAGGTGGTGGTGTCAAATTGAGAGGATATTCCAGGAAATAATCACAAGAGTTAGTTTCCATTAGTCCTAATCCCCTCATCATCCTTATTTTGTTATAGTAATATCATGGGCTATTTATAGTGAAAGATGCTCCCTCTGTACTAATCCTTCCCAGATAATTCCTTTTCCCCCTCATTAAGGTGACTATTAACTTATTATTTATTATCTTTAATCTGATAGGCTCTACAGATGTTGATCAGAAATTCAGTATCTGCCTTAAAGGAGTTGTGAACATGCGGTTCTACATTTGGCATGTTCTGTAGCTGTGCAGATGGTTTCTACTGTTCCAGGAATTTGGGATTCTTAACATAAAAGCAGATTGTTTGAGGGTTATTTTTCAAAAGTATAAACCATGCAGTATTAAAGTATTTAAAAGAACATACCCATCCATAGTGGAAAGTGAGACACTAAGAGGTTTATATACAAGACTGTAGTTTTCTGATCATTTTTTGCATAGTAAGGACCAAACCAGAGGACCTCCTGCATACTAGAGACAAAAAAAATATATTTTTTGACAATTTCCTGTTAATAAGAAGCAAAATAGTGACCACCCATCTAAATTGACTGAAGTCCTAACACTATATCACAGATTACATCTCTTATTTTCAATTAAAAATACCTGTACCATTTTCTCAGAATGTGTAGAACTCAGAAGTGTAGAACTGAAAGAGACCTCTGGGCCATTGAATTAAGTTACCCTACAATTATGGGCAGCTATATCATATAATCCCTTGCATAAACATGTCAATTTTGCTACACTAAATGCATGGAGCACCAACTATGTACTCATCTGTTATCAATGTTTTTCATTGATTTCAGTTCTGTGCTCTATTTACCAATTAACTAGGCATATCACCTTCACTGACCTTTGAATACAGATGCTTTGCAGAATAATCTCTCATCCAGCTGCCAGATTTGCTGCCTTATACTCTTCCACCTGTCTGGCTGCATCGTGATCATATTTTCTCTCTATTAAATTTTTTTCCTTTTTGTTTGTTGTTGTAAAATTGTAGTCATAATATATCAAGTAATGGCTAATTTTCAGATGGGTCAGTCGTCACAGGGGAGAATAATTTCTAATTTATTTTTTTAAAGTAAATTTAATTTAGCAATTGTACCAAGTACACACCCAGTTTGTGTCAAACAAATCTAATTTGGTAATGGAAACAAGTATCATCCTCGGTGCTTAAATCAAGGCGTGTACCGCAGAACAAAGTTGATTATTAAGCTGTTAAAAATGCTTGATGGTGAGACTGCCATTTTGCCAGGTACTGTCTGAACTCTTGGTTGTGTGTGTGGTGCTGCCGGATCAGTAAAACACCCCTCATGCATAAACATGAGTGCTGTATTTACTGCACGCTCGGTTCTGGGTGTATGACATTTCATTAGGTGTAGCCCCTTTGACTGTGGTGTTTGCTGTGTTCTTCATTAAGTCTCACACGATTTTCACTTAAAAGGAGTTATGTCATGATGCTTTGATCACGTCAGGTTTTTTTATTTTTGTACTTGCACATTTCAACATTATCTTGAATTAATCTTCTTGTGACCTTGGTTGATCCAGGCTTTCATTAAAGGATTTTCTTATAAAATTAATACAGGCTGTTCCTTCTACACTGTTTTGTTGTAGGGATCTCAAAAAGTCCGTAATCAACAACTGAAATGAATGTTTCATGGGACTATTAGATTAGTCTCTTGAGTGTTGGAAAACAGCAATGAGGAAAGAATTTTTGTTTATAGAGCACCCAGTTCTTCGTATTAACAGTCATCCTTTGATCTTCTCCTGGAGCTGACAAGATAGGAGGCAAATTGGTAATTGTCAGGGTTTTTTCTTAAAAAAAAAAAAAAAGAGGTAATTGCAAAAGCATGTTTTACATCAGTGTGGGACTTGCCCAGTTAAAGATCCAGACAGGCAGAAAACAAAAACTGTGTTTGTTTAGGTACTGTGCTAACACAATCCTGTGGCAAAAAAAAAAGAAAAAAACCTGTTCTTAAATTGCAGTTTATGTCATAAATTGTATAACATAAACCATGCCAAGTAAGTGAGGTAGGTTTTGTTTCTTGAATATTTGTTTTATTTGGGTCTTTAAAGTAGTGTTGCTGTGACCGTTAAGAGCTGGTGTCACTCTGGGCTGTTACATCTCTACCCTCTTCTGTCAAGGAGAATTCAAACCTCTTGTCGGTTTACAGACAGCAGTGCCTGCAGAGAAATTAGGAAATGAACTCAATAGTGAAGTGGTAACTTCTAGCTATATTCACAAGTGTCTCTCAACTCTGAAATGTCACTTGAGAAAAAGCCACATTCCCAAAAGCTTTTGAGATGCTGCTTTTGAAGTGACGAGGTGAGGGTGACAAAAGGGGGAGCAAACTAAAATCAGGTACAGGAGAAGCGAGAAATGGCCACATATGGACAACTGGATGCTCTAGCATTTGAAGAAAGAGTTGAGTGACTTAGAATTTATATATAAAAGCTACTGCCAAGCTTTTATGGCCGTAGCACTGAAGACAATCAAAGTGAAAATCAATTTCCACATTTGGTTGGAGAGGATATTTAGCTTCCTGAAACACTTTTTTTTTTTTTTGTGAGAACTCTTGTATGACCTATGAAGAGATGACTGAGTGATATAAGAAGTAGCAGAGTGACTAGTGAATTCCTAACAAGAAATACATTTTCACACAGGAATTTCAAAAGAGTGTATCTTGACAAGCCTTGCAAAAGCTGCAATTTTGGCAAGCACTCACAAGAAATTCCTGGGAGATTTCTCTGTCATTAGAGATGTAAATTAAAAAAGAAGTTTAAATACTCTTCACACACGTAACATGAAGTAGAAGTGTGACTGTGCTTTTCATCTCGTGTAGCTTACTGTCCAGCAGACCAGCGTTCTGGCACCTCAGAGAGATTTACGCCTCTGCCTTGATCATATAAAATAGGTTGTGCCCAGCGCTGCACAGCTGTTGTTCTCTGAGTAGCATGTTGTACCCCCTGTGCTCAGCTGAACCATCTTATACTGGCAAAGGTAGTTGTTAAGGGGACTCTGTGTGTTAATGTTCACAACATTGATGTCCCAGGAGTGAAATAGGTACTAATTTTGGTTCAGAACAAGCCGCGGTAAAGAATGATGATGAATGACAAGAAATGAAAACATAAGCATCCAAGGATTGTACACCTACATTTGTGAGTGCCGATTCAAAATTAAGAGAAATGAAAGGTAGCAAACGACTCCAAAAAAAGTGTTAGGACCTATGACACAGCTTGTGGTAAATGGAGAAATAATGAAGAAAAATGTTGTGCGTTTATTTAGAAAATAACAAAAGGCTTGACATAGTAGGAAGCTGTGTAATTGCTAAAGGAAGGATATTATTATTTTTAACCATTAACCTGATGATGGTGTTAATACAGAAACCAAATCTGAAATGAAAATATCGTTGTAAAAACAGAATCTGTAAAGGTCAGTAAGCAACTGGAGGAACCATAGAAACTGCTCCTGCTGTTGACTGGAATTTCTAAACAAGCTGAAATCAGAAAAATTCCCAAAGATTAACTCAGTAATGTAGAAATTACAAGGGAGGGATACAGTGAATAGTGCTTTCACTATGCTAACTTTGTTTAATTGCTAAGTCCTTAATGGGGCAGTATATTGGTTTGCTCAACTATAAGACCGTGTCAGTTGAAACAAGGCTCAATCCAGGAAAGAGGGTGGGAAGCAACAGAAGTCACTGGGAGGGCTCAATTCATTCTTATGGTCATTTTACGTAGTGATTCTACTCTCATCAACATTCACATAGTTAATGAAAAGAAGTATACTTGGGAGTTTGAGTAAGACACTTTTAACTGTAAACCACATTAATGTAAAGCTTTCTGTGTTTACACTGTGAAAGTGCTGACACAAGCTGAGAGCCACGCATAAAGCAAGTTTTTCAAATACATCAAGCACAGAATGCACAAAAGAGCTTACAAAAGAGGAAAGCATATCTCAGACAGAAAAAGATTTCAAAATACATTTTATTACCCTAAAAAATGTGTGAATTTGCATATAATTTTTTTATTAAAGACTTATCCATAGCTCGTGACAGAAATTGTGTAACTCTAGAGATACATCTTTTTCAGATTCATTGGGAAACATCCAATATTCCTGCTTGAACCTTTCGTATAACCTTGGCAAGGGGTTTTACTTAAGGCTAAAGCCTCTCGTGAAGTATTAAAGCTGTCCCAGCTTTTCCCATTTCATTTCTTTAGCCATGCAGTTGAAGAAATGAAAGTACTAATCCTTCTCAGCATGGCTTTTAGTTCCAGGCAGAACAGGAGTTCATGAAGCAGTTGGGCTATCAGATTGCATCATGCCTGGAAGCTGCATCCTGTGTTGTCATGGCAACACCATACAACAGTTTCTCCAAGCTGTACCACTTCAACAGAACAGCAGCTCCCAATAGGTGATGCATATAGGTTGAGGAGGGCATCTGATCTTTGAGTTTTTGTAACTATGTTTGGCAGAGATGGGTTGTGGAGTCTGCGCGCGTGTGTGTGTGTCCTGCGTAGTTATTTCAGTAAAAATTGGAGTTAGTGTGTATTTACATAGGCTACATACATAGGATTAAAACTCACCAGCTTTCCACACAAATAGGTTACACTATGCACCTAAATCTGGGAATTACACTGATCTCAAATATACCAATGCAGACACAGAGATCAATATTTGTGGAAAAGTTGGTTTTGTGAGAGAAGTCCTTTGTATTGCCTCCCTCAGAGGTGAGACTTGGCTGTGCTCTGTTGGGCTGAGTAAGCTGTGACTTGGCTTTTTAGAGGCAAAGGCAGCGCTGGAGATTGGTCTGGGAGTAAGACAAGTTACAGGTTTGTCTGGGCTTCTTTTTAATAGTGGTCTAATCTATAATCATACCTAAAGCCTTTGATCTTTTGCCCATTGATGATGATGTCAGTCTTTCTATGCTACATGCTTAAAAATTAGAGATTAAATATTTTAATAGGCACTTTTCCAAAGTGACCAGATTTGTATCAGCAATAATAAGAATTATAGCTTCTCATAGGTAAGATTTGTTACATAAATGCTGATTAGCTCATTTTTAAGGGCTTGTTGCTGAATATTCTTTCTAGTCACGTCTTATTTTTGTCTACAGTTTTCATAAGAATGCTGCTACTTCTGTCAGGTGCATAGCAAGTTCCATAAATAACCGCCTATGGGTGTGCAAGGGTAGGGAGAAGAAAGCTTACTTATAACAAGATTGCACTCAGATTTCCCATTTGTTAGCTTTTTCTGCATTAGAAGTTATTGGAAAAGATGTGTAAGATGGAGGAAAAGGATTACACTTCTCAAACATGCTCATCTTATAAGACTTGCTCTCCATTTTTACTCGGGGTCTCTGACTCAAGCTAACTTCATGGCAGAAATCATCGGTCTATAAGAAAGAAAAAACTTCAGCAGTGTGACTCTAAAACTGATGAAAAGTTTGTTTAAACACTGGGAGAATAACCAGCTCACCTTAAAATCATCTCTCTTGTTGAGTTGACCGCAGTGTTGTCTCGGTTTGGGAGAATGAATGGTGCTGATGTGTCTAGTACTTTATACAACTGCAGATACTGTGTGTTTAAAAAGCAACACATCAAAGTGATATAATGCATTAATTTGATAAAAGAAAAAGCAAGTAAGTCTCTAAATGAAGGAAACATAATAAAGCTGGCACATCTTTTGCAAATAGAGAAGTATTCGCTTTGTATTTTACAGGATTTTTCTGAAAGGGATTTTTTTCTTTGATTTAGCCTTGATTAAATGTTTCAGGGGTAAAAAATCCAATTATGCCTAAACTCTGTGTGTTGAAAATACCCAGAAGAGAGCTTAAATCTAATTGATGTATCTGAATTCATATTCAAAGCAAGGAATTACCTAACATATGTCTGTAACACATCGTACCAAGGTGTTCATTTCCTTGCAGCATCTCTCTTCTTTCAAGATATTGCCTTCAAAAATTTAGATCAAAATAACCAAGTGCAGTAGCTCAGATATACTGATTGCTTTTCAAACTAAAGAGTTCAAACTGTCTGCTGGATTAGTGGATCAGAATTCTC
>NW_010417893.1:84722-89988 GCF_000710305.1 Buceros rhinoceros silvestris | reverse complement strand
CTCCAGTTAACTTGTTTTGTGACCTTGGGGAAAGCAGTGGGACATTTTTGTCTATGTATCAGTTATACTGTAGATAATTATGCACATTTAGGGTTATTTTTTTCAAATGCGTTTATGCTTATGGATAGAAATGTGAAGTACTCCTGTTACTAACTTTCCAACGTCTTTAGGCTCAAAATATCTAACTTAATGTTCCTTTTTATGTTGCATATGAATGCTGTTTTCTCTGTGATTATTGGGCTCTTGTTAATGTAGCTGCACCTTATCAAAGGCAAAAGTGTAATTTTATGCATCAGTGGCCTAAGTGTGCAGACACCAACTGTAAGAAACCAGTGACTTAGTGGGAAGTTTCCAATTTCTCACTCTAAGGGAAGAACGTACTTTGGGCTTCTCATATGGGAAAAAAAAAGTTATTTTCCCTTTTCCTTATAAGCTGGAAGATGAAATTCTTAAAGCTGAGGAAGATTTAGGACTACAGCAGAAAAGCTGGCATATTTTATAGGCAGTATTCATTTGCTTTCTTCATGCTGTGCAAGCTGACACGAAAAGGTTGTAAAAAGATGCGATATTATGATGAGAGATAGTTACAAAGAAAATTAGAGGAAATATAGCTATTTTATTTTCCTCTAAAATGTAATTTAGTTTTTCCAAACAGCAATAAAGCACAGGTCTTTAGGATGGTAAGTGGAGGTATGCATATGTCCCAGCTGGTCATTTAACTGGACTGTATATCTACCAACTGGCATGACATTGTAATGATACCGGTATCTGTTGAAAAAGTCCAGCAAAGATCAGTTATGTGTCATGTGCTAAAATAGTTGGAAATTGCTATTTTCTGCCAGTTTTTAAATTTGTACATATGGTCAAATTTCAGGGTAAAGTATCTGCCCTGTGGATTAACTGTGCAACAGCAAAAGAGACTCTGAGGTAGTTCTTTATAGAGCCAAATGGTGCCTAGCAGATTTGCCTTAGCTGCAGTGTGCCAGGAGTCCCATCAACCTCTTTCCAGGGCAAGTCCAGAGCTGGACTCCTTCTGGAACAGCCCTGGCTTATAACTACCCCAGTGCAGTGCATCTGCATCGTCACCTTGGCATGACTAAGAGTTTGGTGACACCTCTGTGACTGGGTGCAGCATCAGAGCAGGGTGCTGTAGGGCTTATTATGGCTACACTCTGACACGGACATATGGTGATGCCCAGTTCCCAGCTAGGTCAGGCTCAGTGCTGCAGTGGGAGATGGCTGGTGTATTCGCATCTTGGAGCTGGTAAATGAAAGCAGTTGTGAAAAGCCACTGTGTGTTTTGCACCTCCTTCCCAGCCTCAGGTACAACATATATCCAGCAGACACAAATACCATGTTCCTCCTCAGCCCCGGCTGATGCTACCAGCGCACTGTATATTTACAGTGGTCTTGTAAATATAGATTGTTCAAAGGCAGTGTACAAAGGATATAGCAAAGGCTCTGGGCACCTTTCCTTTGACGTTTTGAGTTGTGGATGAAACCTTTTCCTATAAAAGATTTTTTTTTTTTTTTTGGTGAGGTCTGTTCAGCTCTCAGTTTAGCACCAAAAAAACTGAAAATGTGCTATTTTTTGACTTGGTGTTGGTATCGGGTTTTACACAAAGCTGTAAAGTGGATAATCTTAAGAATAATTTGAACAGCTATTTCTAGTGTGCTTAATTAGAATTGGGTTGTGAGGACAAACCCTGACTGTTAAACTTCAGACCGACTGTTTCTCTTAACCACAGATCACTAGTCCATGAACCTTATTTCTATTAGTATAACTGCTTCTCTTGATTTTGAGGTTGTATTAGTAGGATGTCAGATATGAAGGATGTACACTAGTGCCTTCTCTGCTTACCTTTGGGCTTATCAAAGCATTTAAAAATGCGTGAAAGAGGATACACAAGTATAGACAATGCACAGCAATGGATTTAGCTCATTGCTTTATGTTCTGATGAATATATCTTCAATACCTCGGATAAGGGTCAAATAATCATAAGCAGACCTATATATGACATAATTAAATATGTTTTGGGAGATTAACTTTATTCACACTGCTGTTAACTTTAGCTGTTCAGCTTTTGTTCTTGAACAGTATCTGTGAACTTTTCAGCTGTTAGAGACTCTTTTATCAGCTTTGCCAGTAACATGCATGTGCTCCTCAAAGGAAACACATTTTAGTCTGTGGTTTACTCAACACTTGAAAATGAAGTGTAGAAATTGTTAAATGCGTTATGCAGAGTGACTGTTGATTCCTTATCTGATATAATTGGAAA
The DNA here is from genome assembly GCF_000710305.1 of Buceros rhinoceros silvestris. Lineage (NCBI taxonomy): Eukaryota > Metazoa > Chordata > Aves > Bucerotiformes > Bucerotidae > Buceros > Buceros rhinoceros. The sequence goes on along the minus strand of NW_010417893.1, from coordinate 87,709 downwards.
TTATATCGTAATGGTAATGATGATATAGCATAATGGAAATGCTATGTGGCTTGTTAAAGTTTTTTAAATATGGCGGCTGCGATTAGAAGAAACTAAACATTGAAATAAATATTTAAAAAATATTTATGAACCCTGATTCAATAGGATTATATTTAAATATTGTTCTCAGATGAGGTACTTATTTTCTTAGTATCTGATGGCTTTACTGATTTCAGATCTTGTTACCAGTATTAGAATGACATCAGACGGTTCAGTTGCAGAGCAGATTATGTCAACTTTGTGTGTAGCAGTTTGCCTGTGTAAACCATATGGATATGTGTTTCAGGAACTTTGAAGGAAGTGAGAGCATCCCTCCCAGAGGTCTTTGCCAATGTACTGAGTGGGGATGAGGATGAACTGATGAACTGTTGATTAATTTCATTTTCCCTGTAACCTCTGGTAGCCGTTGCATCGTCTTAGACAGCAGGTAAATGAGATCACTGTGTACTTGAGAAAACAGATCACGATCGAGAAAATATAATTCTCTCCTCATGAAAATCACTGGTAAAACTCCAGCTGATTTCCATAGTGTCGGGGCTTACATACTCCTACACGTGGAGAACAGGACCAGCAGAAGCTAGATCATCAGTTAATTTGGGCAGTACCCAGAAGCAGGAGTGCTTTGCACGTACCTAGCATCTGTCATCCAGAGAATCGCATTGGCCTTTTCCATCAAGGATGAGGCATGGCTTAGCTTCTGTGAGGTACCTAAGTGTTAGAGTCCAGCTACATGCATGGGGATAAACTGATGTGTAGAAGTATCCAGAAACACCAAGCAGGCAGGTCAGGGATGGCTGCGCTACAGCCCCGAGTTTCTGTCCTCAGCAGTAAACAAACTCTTTTTAGTGTCTGTACAGCTCAAGAACTGCAACAGAAACTGGAAAAAATGCTGTCTGTTCCCACTGATTTTCAAGCTTGCTGCTAATTGAGACATAGCACTAACTCTGTAGTGCTGGTATATGTGACAGCTTACACCCGTTTACTGTCTATTAGTGTTATTCTTCCGGCTTTAGAAACTAAATCTGGCATTGCATTTTACAGCTTGGGAAAAGATCCTATGATGAACAGAGCACTAGGATGCAGTCAGAAGTGTCTAGTCATTAACACCAGCCACCATCTCAGTTCTCAAAAGTGCCTGGGTTAGTGTCTGACGGGAGCTATTTGTTAAGAGAAGGAGAAGGACTGTTTTAAAGAAGAGGTATTGGTAGAACGCCTATTAAAACAACAGTTACAGCCTATAGAAACAGCAGTTCTGAACCCTGGAAATAATTTGTTTTGTCTTCTATCCATCCTGTGCAAAAAACTTGTGTAGTTAATGATGTCTTGAGTTTATTAAAGGGGGGTCTGGCAAGGCTGACAGCCCAGAAATCTGAACTTTCCCATCAACAAACTAACCCTAACATTTTTTCTCATATAAAAATACTACCATGATAGCCAACGTTTCAATGACCAGGCATTTTAAAATGGCAGCAAGCAGAGGCTCACTTGAAGCAGAGGGTCATGTGAGCCAGAACATCCCTTCATTTTTAGCGATGCTGCTTCAGATTAGGGAGTAATTTAGAATACATCTATACTGCAGAGAAGAGTCAGTGTAATGCTTCAGTGTTGCCACTAAACACGCACAAAAATCGCTAGTTTGCCTGTGCTGGCATGTGAAGCCTGCCCTTGTTGGCTCATCGGCAGAGCAATGCTGCTGAGGCGAGATCAGCTCTTGCTGATTGCCGGTGCTGCACTGCTGGGGTTGCAGTGCAACAAGCAGGTGCCCAGCCTTCCCTCCTTGATGCTCCGAAAAACTGCCAGGCTGACTTTGGGGTCTCTAGTTGCTTATTCCTGTGTTCTGGTATGGAGATTTCCTTTGACTTTCATGAATAGTCAGTAATTTTATGCCCAGCTCTGTTCTTGTAACATTTATATATTACTTCTAGAAAACTTTTTCATCCTGCCAACAGCTGTCCGCAAGGCAGCGCCAATCCGCAGCTCTGGTCTGGTCTCAGTGATTAGGGTGGTACTTTCCTCTCTGTAAAGTCTGCTAGTACTCTGCGATAGTCCCATGCTCAGGATCCGCATGAGGCCCTGCCACAATTTGCTGATACCCAAAATTAATATTTAAGTCTGACAACGTATTTGAGGACTAGTAGGATTAGTAAGATTCAGGCTCAGGAGTCAAAACGAAAATTTCCCAGGTATTTTCTCTCCAAAGCTAGCTGGGAAAAAAAAAAAGTCAAAATTCTGTATTAACCATCAACTTTGGAAAAGAGAAAATCCACAATTCCTAATGCCACACTTCTCCTGGAGTGTGCGTTCTTTATAGCAAGCTGAACCTTTGCCTGAAGCTCCTGTGCCTGACTCAGAGAAGCTGGATCTGTGGTAGACAGCCACACTCACCGCCTCAACCCACCTGTAAAAGCTGCTTAAGGAGGAGGAAACTACAAAGATTAGGAAAGAAAATAGAGAAAAGAGAAGAGGCACATTTCTTAAAGGCAGCACAGTATGACAGCCCAGAAAGCCCAACACTGCCTGTTTAGGGACGGTCTCTTAATTTAATGCGCTGAGGAATGCTTCATGCTGGAGGGGAGGCTTCTCATGCAGTGCTGGTTTACGTTCAGGCAGAGGAGTAAGGACTACCTTCTCCTTCCCAGCAACGTGGAAAGGAGGCCACCATCCCACTGACCTGCAAGCCTGTGGAAACCGTGGGGCAAATTCAGCTCCCAAACAGCTCACGGTTTCCTGTGTGCAAGTCAGAGGTGACATCCAAAGCAAACACTACCTCCAACACATTGGCTGCAGTGGCCTCAACAGACAGCAGTGAGTCTCAAATCAGCACTCAGTGATGGTATTTTTACAGCTATCCAAACACTCAGAAGGGCCAGATGGCTGAGGAAATAGGTCTGTAGCCCTTGCAAAATCTTTCAGCAATATTTCTCAATATCAATGTTTCTCAAAATCTT
>NW_010417893.1:73416-84617 GCF_000710305.1 Buceros rhinoceros silvestris | reverse complement strand
AGCTGGCCAGATATGGCTGCGAAGCACACTGGGCCATCGGCACACTTTCTTTGTGTGCCTCAGGACTAGCCTACCTGTCTAGTAACTCCAAGGTAGTTTCTGAACACAACAAGCTCTACACAGCCCGTCCCTGCTGCTTCCTGGTATAGTCTGTCCACAGGATCTGTCCCATGGGCTTTGCACCATGTTCAGCTCGTGATCTGATCTTCACACTCTTGCTTCATGGCCTCACACACAGACCACTCCTACAGCTGGTATAGATATCTTATGGCTGCACAAAGGACTTCACTCTCAAGTTTATCTACTGATCATCATTTGTGAGCCCTGCAGTTGTCACTATTACTCTCCCATGAATCATTCCAAGCTACTCAGAGAAATTCACTTCTTTTTCTGCTCTCCCCATAAGTCACCATCTCCTTCCATGAGATGGCAGGTGATTGAAACTGATACGAGATTTTTCAAAGCATCAAAATAATATTTAGCACTCTAATTATGTTTTTGTAGGTGCTAGTAATAATAATGTAATATTGATTCATCAGATCTCAGGCAGGCAAACTGAGCAAGTCAGCAAGATTGGGAAATGCAAAATGATTTTTAAAGGCACCCTGTTCTTCTAACCTGTAATGAAATACTGAAATACTGACTTAAAAATTGTAATTTTGGAGCAATAGTGAGTATTTCCACACACTCTTCCCTAAATGAAAACTTTAAATAGCAAGATATAGATTTGTATATGGCAGAATTATGCTAGAGCAATGTTCCAACAAGAGGGAAAAAAAAAAAGTTTAAACAATTCATACTATGTTAGAATAAAAGGAGAGAGCTGAAAGCAGTCCTGTCCCTTCCAGCCTCATGAGGTGCCTGTGGGTTGGTGAAGGGAACTCAGGGGTGAGCAGGCGGTGCTGGAGAACAGAAGACTGAGGTCTGAATTGCTGCCTTGTTGGCTATATTTCTTTCTTTGGAGTCCTTTCTAGTGTTTAAATTAATTTATTTTCCTGTGGCTGTTCCTGTGGAATACATTAGCTATTCATAGGCCTTGAGATCTATCGAGCAGGAAGGGCACTGGGCTAGAGGAAATTTGCATTAGCCAGCGTGGTTGAGGGTGGGTGAGAATATGACTCTGTTTAGTGAAGGACACATTCCTGAGACTGCATGCATCTATTCCCTCTCTGGCAATCCTTCCACTGAACGTCAGCTGACAACATAAGAGGTGCTTTGGAGATATCATGGGCAGCTTAGCTTTTGGTTTCAGGGAGGGAATCAAGGGGAAGAGGAGCTGGAGGACAAGATCACTGCAAGGTGACATAAAGAAATGTCATTGCATCCCTGTTCTAACAGCTGCCAGCTGCACATGCGTGACAAAGAGATGCTAAATGTCTGGAGATCTATGCAAAGCAGCACAGGGGCATGGGGAGCTCAGTTACTCAAGTGCTGCTCACCTGAGGCAGGTCTATAATTGCCGTTGCCAGTCTGGTGGCTGAACAGGTCCGGCTGCCTGTGGAGTTAGTATTCCCTGGGCTTGCATGGTTCTCTTCCTTAATGCTCTCTAATGGATAAATGCCAACACAATGCAGTAGATAAATACGTGCTACCAGCACTATTGACACTGAAGATCAGGCATTGTTTCTTAAGGCGTGTTTTCTTCATTTGCTTGCTTACTCAAGTACAGAAAGAAAAGGGAAAAGGCGCTTGAGGCAAAGGGCTCTTTTTGGAGGAATAGGAGCAGCTAACCAATCAGCCTAGTTATTGAACTATTCAAACCTGTCAGAAGCTAAGTATTTCCTGCATTTTTAATGGCGAATTGGGAAGGCAATCTATTCCCCCTTCTAGTCTCTTGTTTTTGAGAGAGGTGATTCTTTCAGCAGAGAATTTGAGTGATAAAACTCACATAGACTTCAAAATTATCAACTGCAGGTGCTGATGGCATCATAGAGGTGACATCCTGGAGCTGGGGTGGGCATTGGTTCAATTTTGTGGAAAATCATGCAGCCATCTGATGAGCTATGGGAGATGGCCTCAGTTGCCTTTTCCGAGGGACCATAGTACTTAAAATCCAAAAGCTGCTCAGTGAGTTCATCAGGGGTCTAACAAGCAGTATGCAGAAAGAGCATGAGCTTGCAGGGCTGATTTTAAACAGATTTACTGTTTATTTGATTTTTGAAGTTCTAGTTACTTCAGGAAGCCATTGCTCTCCTTTTTTAGTGATAACAAGTGCATGCACATAAGCAATCTTCCTCCCTCACTGCCCTGTGCTTCTGTAACTGCAGGCAGACAGCGAAGTGGGATATGCAAAAATCCTACTGTCTTGTTCTGTGAAGTACTCACAAAGGTAGAATGCTGCACGTTTCACCTCACCACTCTAATAAGGAAAAGGCAGACAAATACGGCTGGGGAAAGCATGATGTGTACATAAACCCCAGTCTAAAACATAACTGCTCAGTTAGATCTTTTGAGAGGAATGACTTCAGCTCTGGTAAGAGCATTCAGCTCTGCACACAGCTTCTAGCCTATAGATGAGAATAGGTATGGGCAAATAAATATGTGTTTCTCTAGTTTATATCAGGCACACAAGAACAAGTTTGAGTTGGATACTTGTAGAGCACACTCTGCAGGCCAGTAGGCTAACATGAAATAGCATCATTTCAGAAATCCTTTTTTCGTTGGTAAAAAATTCAGAATTTAGACAAAATGCTTCTAATGTCAGCCTGGATGTGAGGCACCACCACCAAAAGCTAGGAAGCCTTCAATTTTGGAGTTTTATTGGGGGTTCCTACCGAACTAAGAGACTTGCTGAAATTGTGGCCTGAGTTTAAAGGAGAGAAGGGACACAGTTGGCTCCTGTGAAGTTAGTTGTTCTCCAGAAGTTTTGTTTCTAACTTTACAAACATAGCTAGGATTTGATAAATAGATATCACATGTAATGCAACATGGCCTGTGAAATTTAAACAGCTCTTGGTCTAACCTCCAAAGGACTGATTTGGTTTTGCTAAGCCCTGCCAAGTCAAGAGTTTGATTTGAGGGCAATTACCAAGCCATATGTTGTCCTCATCTTAACACAAACAGAAATCTGTTTTTGTGTCACAGCTCCTGTGCTCCTTCCCAGGAACACAGCCCAGCCTCACACCAGTGTTTTTTTTCCCCTTTGGCTGTGCCCACCTCTGCCCACAGACCCCAGTGTGCTGGCCAGCTCTGCCACTGTCCTTTCAAATGCGTTTTGAGGCTTGGCAGGCATGGCAGCCTCCACACACGTCCAACTCCCTGGGCAAGACGCCACGTGAGCCATTGCCCGTAACACAGGAAAGGGCAGGCAGGAAGGTGTGATGATTAAAGGCAGCTGCCACTGTGTGTGTGTCAATACATCACGAGGTCCCAGGGTGCGATTTGCATCTCAAGTATTTTAAAAGTTATGGTGATGTTTAAGGGGGAAGGCAAACTGGCCTATAGTGTGCAATACCCCAGGTGAAATAACTGGTGAAAATGGCTTTGATTCTGCTGTGTGCTCAGCTTTAGAGACCATAAATGTCTAGCATCAGCTAATGAGAGAAATGTCACGATAGTTTTGTTAATACTTTGTACACAGGATGTTCAGTAAACTGTGAACAAGTTTAAGGAAAGAGGCAAAGAGTGTGTCTAGCATCAGCTAATGAGAGAAATGTCACGATAGTTTTGTTAATACTTTGTACACAGGATGTTCAGTAAACTGTGAACAAATTTAACGAAAGAGGCAAAGAGTGTTGTGTCTCATGCAAAGAATATTTTTTTTTTTCCTGGAAACTATTTTGACCAGCTACCTGTAACCTGAGAATCTCAGATGAAGAGTTACTTATCAGAAGTGCTTTTGACAACTGTTTTCTCCCAGGTGTAAAAAAACATGCTGAAAATGGTGACATCTGTCATTTGCGCCTTTGGGGATTCATTACAACTCAGCTGACGCTTCCTGCCACAGATTCCTTCAGTGGTAAGCCAGTTGCTGAGAAAGGCAACGGGAGGAAGGAACTCATGGGGCTTACAGCATTTGCAAACTTAGAGTTTTCCCTAGGGAGAAATGCAGTATTGTTACTCTCCACTGCTTCGTACAGCTGAGATTTGATTGTTCATTCATTCGCAAAGAGACACATGTACTTTCCCTTGAGGCCAGAAAGAATCCAGAAAGCACCGTTTAAAAACGCCCGTACTTCTATGCTACCACAGGACCTCAGCAGAAACGCTGTGAGGGAACTGGGGTTGTTTAGCCTGGAGGAGGCTCAGGGGAGACCTTACTGCTCTCTGCAGCTACCTGAAAGAAGGCTGTAGTGAGGTGGGGACTCTTCCAAGTGACAGGACTAAGAGGAAATGGTCTCATGTTGTGCCGGGGCAGGTTCAGGTTAGGAAAAATATTAGGAAAAATTTCTTTAACTGAGAGGGTCATTAAGCGTTGGAACAGGCTGCCCAGGGAGATGGTGGAGTCTCCATCCCTGGAAGTGTTTAAAAGCCATGTAGATGTGGTGCTGAGGGACATGGTTTAGAGATCCTGTCAGTTCAGGGTGAACGGTTGGCCTCACTGATCTTAAAGGTCTCTTCCAACCAGATGATTCTGTGATTTCTGAAGTCTCATGCAAAATTCAAACTTATATTTAGCATTGAAGATTGTTCCATTACAATGTACTTCTGGAAATCAATCTGGTTATGGTAAGGGTGCAGGTGCAGAATTGGAGAGCTAGGCTCAGTCTTCAGCATTGCCCAGGTTTTCTTCCTGACAAGAAATAACTTTCAATCTTAAGCTTTTTTATTTTAAAATTGGAATGATGATACTGCTGAATCTCCTGCAAGTGCTCTGCAACCATTTTATAGGAATGGGCACAAACTGGGAGTACCTTTCATCAGTTCCATTCCTATCCTATCTTACCCATCCTAATTGCAAGGCCATTCTTCCTTTTCAGATGACTGAATATGTCAATGCGTAGTTCACTACCAGTAAGCATTACATGGTCTTCGGTGCTGTGGAAGGTACAATTGCTTTGAAGTTACGGTGTAGATGCCTTGGGAAGCCTGTGCCATGACTGACAAAATGGGGAAGGAGTCATTTGGCTGTCCTGGCACTGAGCCTGGGAGGTGAGTCCAAGCTGGCTGCACACCCTCTGTATAATTACACTTCTGGTTGCAAAAGAGGAGAAGGAGAAGGCAGGACGTGAGGCTAAGCATATCACTCCCCTGAAGTGCCTCTAAATATCTGCAAAACACATTAAGTCTCATATTACAAAAAATATGAGAAGAATACACACTGATGTATGTTAACATGTGAATAACTTATAATGCCAGCTAAATAATATAATATAGACATTGTTCCATATAGCTACAGTGTGTTTTTAAATCTCTGCTCTTCTTTGAGAACTTTAAGCAAGCAGCCTTAAATATCCGTTGTCCTACTGATTTTAAAACCAGATGCTTTCCAACATATGTATTATCTTTCACAGGCTCTAAATAATTTCTATTTGAAAGTTTTTATCAATTAATCTGAAGTTAGGAAAATGTATTCTTTGGTCTATATGCTCTCAATGGGTGATGAGAGATAGCTGCATAGATATTTAAAGCTAGGAAGGACCACTCTGATCAAGTAGTCCAACTTTATGCATATCTTTAAGCACAGAATTTCACCCGGTAATCCCAAAAGCAGAGGGAATTACTTTTCCTTACTGTATTAGCAAACATTATTAGGCCTAAGAACCTCTGGTAGAATTTGTGCATATCTTTATGAAAGACTTTTCGTCTCAATTTAAAGGCAGTTTAAAGATGAGGCTTACTTCCCTGGTGCCAGCTCATCACAGTGCTTCAGGCGAGCAGGCAGCAGCGCAGTGCACACGGTAGGATAATTAGCAGAAATTGTGACGGCACTTTCTCTTATGCACCACGTCTTTAAATGGAGGAGCCTCTTCTGGAAGCTCATAACCAAGCAGAAATGTGCCCTATTTATCTCTCTTGCCTGTTTCCTTCCCCTAAAATGTCATTGATATGAAAATGCAATTTTTCTTTGCTCACTGCACTTGAAATGCCCGCTGCATGCAAGTCCTCTTGCGACTCCATGCACTTCACTAAAACCCCTCCCTATTCCTCCTGTATGGCTTCCCACAGCCACTGTCAACCCACCACAGCAGGGGAAGTGTATTTAGGGAGTGACAGGTTCCTCTGCTGCTCTTTGGCCTTGCTGCTGTGCAAGGGACCAGATTCAGAAACATTTTTCTGCACTGCTGATGCTGCGTTTGGCCACATCTGGAGTGCCAATGGGAGCGTGTGGCCCCCGGGGCCAGGCTGGGGGCATCTTGCATGCAGAGGTTTGCTTAGTGGCAGATGATGAGCTGACCAGACTTCAGTGATGCTAAATTACACTGGGGAGGGGCATTTAAAGTAAGGAAGTAAGGAGACACACAGACATGCTTGGAGGAGGGGAGGAAAGAAAAATCATTCAATGATTCCAGATTAGCAAAATAAATGGGTGAATTAAGTGTGGCTTTAAAATGCCGATTTGTACACCACATGCAGGAAGCTGCATCCTGCTTTCCCATCCATTTTATAGTACAGTAATCCCATTGACTTCACTGTGGTTTTCCTGATTTACACTCATCTGAAATAAACACAAAGCCCAGTGTCTTTCCAAGTCATCCATCTTTGTTTGTGGAGAACTACTTGTGAGAGAAACAGCTCGGCCATGTGTAAGGGGAAGTCGTAATCTGACTGTAAGATCTGCAGTGGCGCATTGTATTATTAGCTCCTGAGTAGTCTCTTTTATAGCACAAAGGAACTGAAACATACTTGATCTTTTTTTTTTCCCCAGCTTCAGAAAAACTATTTTTTAATGCAGACCGAACTATGGCAATAATCTAGGATACTAGTTTTTCTATTTTGCTCATATTTTGACTGTGTATGAAAACTTGTGCTGCCCTTGTATATTTTCTGCAGCAAATTTGAGCTGTGTCTGTTAAAATTGGAAAATACATTCCAAAGATGTGAAACACTGTATCCAGAGACCTTGGTTTTATTACCTTCCCAAACTCCTGAAGTCGGTTGTAGCCTTCACTGCCTGCAATATCTGCTATGTAAGTCGTGAGCTTTTAAGACAGAGATCTGGTTTTAGTGAATCAGATTTTCTCCCTTGGTGTGTTTCTTTTGCTGCCATTTGCAAACATGGGAGGAATGTAAAATTATACATCCCGTGTATGTGCTATTCTAAATTGGTGTTGGTTTAGGATGCACTCAAGAATAATGATTTTCCTGCTGTACACAGTGAGTGTACAAAGCCGCACAAAAAAAGAAAGAGAGATTACAATCACTTAGGTTTCTTCTTTATTATGCTAGTGTACTTTAGGTTGTGATCATGTAATAAGCAGACCTGAAAAAGATATTGTGTTTATTTTAATTCAAATGAGTTTTCATACATTCACACTCAGAAAAGACAGAAAAATACAGAAAAACTCCAGTGGCCTATAAAAAGCTTTAGATTTTCTTTTCACCAAAATTTCTGGTTAAAGGGCATGATCTGCATATTATATGCTGTAATTGTGCAGATACTTCTAGTTCCCGGACTCAGGAATTTCCCAGATTTCTCCATTCTTGCTGCACAGAGCAAACTGGTTACAGTGTTGACCACACATTTCTGCTTTCCTTCTCCTGGAGCTCTGAGCTGCGTGATAAATCCTTTCCAGCTTTCACTCCTTGCCACTGGCATGACCCTGCTTCCCCTTGCTGCAGACACCGATGTCAGGAGTTTCCCACTTGCCTGTTGACTGCCTGTGGTTTCCTCTGAGCAGTAGTAACATCCCACTTCTTTTCTCCACAAGTTGTCCTTTTTCTCACTCTACTCACTCAGGGTTCATAACTGACAGCACTCCAAGGCAATCACTGCTTGGCTTGTCCTATGCTTTGATACCTGTCTTCTAGGTTGTCATCATCACATACATGATGAAATAGAGAGAGATGCATAGAAATTTCATGAGAAAATAAATTTAGATTTTGTACAGTGGATTTATCCTTTTGCATTCATTTTGCATTTCACTCTAAAAGTAATTTAATGCCACTGCGTGAGGCAGTTCAGTTGGAGAACTGTACTAGTAGTGGTATCCATCTCTTCTTGACCAGTGGATCTGTGTTAGGGATTTAAAGATTGTAACGTACCAATGTTAACTCTGTTTTCACAAAGTTATTCCTTTAATCAAGAATCTTTGGGAATATTTATAACTTTTGAATTTTGCTTTGTAATGCTTTTTTGTTAAGTCAAGGTATACCTCTCATGGTTTAATATGTTTAACACAATTTGATTGGACAACTCAAGCTTTATTGCTAGTATAAGGTAAATCAAAAGGTTTGATTTTAGCAGCACTTAATGATTAACCAATTTAAGAACTGGCAAGTGATTTAACAAAGTAAAACAGAGATTTGATTACAGAGTCAAGAATGACAAGATTCACACTAACTTACCACAAGGCACCTTAAATCAAAATATGGATATATGTGTAAACTCCAAACATACAGACACACATACAAACAGAAATTCTTGGACCCAGCAAAATATGCCTACTGTCAAAGTAAATGCATAAAGCCAAACACACTACCGACCTAAGTAGGTAGAGAAATGGGAGGAAGAGCCTATAGTCAAAATTTCCCACTTCAAGTTTAGCATAAGTACTCACAGTACATCAGCATTACTCAGTGGGCGATAGTTGAGTCTCAAGAAGGTGGTCCTTGCCCGGGCCTTGAGTCAGCCTTTCCAGCAGAAGATCCTGAGAGGTGTCCCAACTCAGGGGAGGTGCTGCATGCAGCCTGCTGTGATCCAGAAGAGCTCAAAGGGATATCGTTTTGGATCACTATTTATAAGGTCTGAGACAGTTGATTTTTTTGTCAGATATTCTTCCATCTCAGCCTAACTCGAGTGATGTAATTTTTTGCTTTGTGCACATCCAGAAGTTGCCAGACTTTAGGGTTCTGGTATTTTTCCATACTTGTACATGCCCAGAACCTGCTGGATCTTGGGGTCCTTGCATCCCCCATTGGGCCACGGCCAAGTACCAGTGTAGCAGGTCATAAGAAGGTCAACTGATCATCCAAGACAAGAAGGGAAGTAGGAGCCAGATGTGCTGAGGGAGCACCTCAACGCTAGTCCACTGCAGAAGGTGATTGTCGTAATTGTCCCAAGAGAATAGAGGAGACCAGTGCCAGGAGTGTTAAGGAGGGGGAACCTTGATGATCTGGTGCCCTGCCTTTTGCAGTTCTTGTTTGACTTTTCCAGTGGATTGCTGTGTGACCCAGAGAAATGAGTCGCACCCGGTATCAAGCAGTGTGGTGGTGTGGGGTTGGAATCGTACCACCACAACCAGAGAAACTGGGCAAAATTAACCCTCAGATTGATATACAAAGTAAGTAGCACTGCTGTAGGTCACCTTCCATGGTTCTGGACTATTGCAGATGTTAATTTATGCTGTATCTCATTGTTCTTGTCAGAAAATAACCTTTCTTTAACAAAAATCTTAAGGAAAACATAGTGAAACATCCTGGCTATTCAGTGATAGATATTGCAAATTACATATCAGTAGTCCTTCAAGAATGAACTGTTTTTTATGTATACTACATTTCTTTACAATCTGGAGTTGGAAAATGCTCAGAATTTTAGAAAATGTAGAAACAGACTAAGGCGACTTCCTTTAAATGCTTACTGCTGAAAAATGTGGCCACTATGAATAGATATTAGTCACAAGTGTGGTACAGAAAACATGCTGCTGTGACTCTATTTCTTTTACTGGCTTTGGATCAGGCCCTACATTTCTCCTTGTGTGCAACTTGACAGTGAGTTGTAATGGTAAGACTAAGTACACTAATAGATGCAATAGTGGCTTTTCAGCATGGGGTGGATTTTTCAGTAACTTATTGAGGTCACTAATTCCTTTCATGCAGACTATGAATAGAAGTGATTTTCCAACACTAACTTAGAAGAAAAACAGTCTATGAACAGTTATCGGTTCAGAAATCTATGTGTCTCAGTTCTTGCAAAGTGACTGATAGTCTATTAAAAAAAAAAATAAAATGTCGTGTACTGCATACAGAATCAAACGTGTAGATTGTACTTCATAATAGCACTTTCTGTGCACTGACAGTAATACTAATGATTCCCCTCTTACAATTTCCAGTTACAGAAATTGCAAAGGTGTATGTTTTATTTTAAACATATTATGCACACAAGAAGATTCCAATCAGAGTGCATTAGCCTTTTAAAAATCAAAGTTAGTGGTACTACAGAGTTCTGTAATACATGATTCTCCTGACAGCTTCTCCACTTCTCCACAGTGTCAGTCTGTAGCTTATTAGTATTTTGTTGTGGCTGGAGCTGACTGTGTCTGAGCTGGTGCTACCATTGGGCATGCTAGAGGATAGAAGTACATATGCATGATTTTGGTATGTGTGTGACAGTCAGTTTGGGCAGTATTTGGTTGCCTGAAGGGACCAGAAGCAGTATGACATGAGGACTGCACGTAAGAACAAATGCCTGTCCCTCGTGGCCAGTGGGACTATTCCTGGAAGTACAACCTCAGGACGTAGGAGACAGAATTGGCAGGATGCCAGCTTGACTTCTGCATCTTGCCAGATATTGGCCAGATTTTCTGTGCTCTGCGATCTTAAAAAAAAAAAAAAAAAAACCTTAAGACGTATTTTATCATCACCTTTGGTGGTGGTAACTGACTGGGCAGTGCATTTCAAACTGAATTCTTAGCTTTATGGCTAAGAAAAAGGTCTTTCTTGTAAATCTAGCGAGTGTCTCCATACATAAGTGATTTCAGAGATTTCACTGGAAACTAGTTTAGACAGAACAGGTGAAAGTGAGACAAGCAGTAAAAAACATTAGCAATATTTGTCCACAGGATTCTCTAGAGTCTGTTAAAGGTAAGATTTTATCTGTGGAAAGGAGGTTCTCCCTCCTTTGTTGTCTGGTGACCATTGTTCTTACATCACTACTATCTACAGATAAAGGCAGGAATAAAGAGTACTATAGTAATATTACTACTTATAGCAGGGAGAACTATATATATATTATGGAGGGAAATGTAGGCTCTTAGCATTTGGGTACAGTCAGTGTATCTAAACAGCTTTTTGAAGGGCATCTTAAGACTGTGGTTAGGACTGGTTATGCTGTCCATCCACATCCTTAGAAGAAAATGTGCTTAGGCATCATCAGCAGGCAA
>NW_010417893.1:52028-73316 GCF_000710305.1 Buceros rhinoceros silvestris | reverse complement strand
TGTGGGATCAGGACACTGACTTAGTGTGTTGCCAGAGCACAGTGCTATACACAGGCGAAGCAGTGACATTACAGCCTTCTTGTCCTCTTCATATCAGTTCTTGAAAGCCCAGGTATTAAAGTCACAACATTGCTCTGAATGTCACTTTAAATGATATCCTAAAAAAGTAACTTGCAATTTTTTTTTAATGTAAAGGAACCTACTGAAATTTATTTTTAATAAGTATATCTAAAATTCATGCTTAATCTTTGAGACTCTCAGATTATTGTACTGCCTGTGTTCCGAACACAGTCATACGTCCTTTTTAGTGAGTCAACTAAAAATAACCAGGGCTGTAATGTATGTCATGAGTCATAAATCAATAAGAATGTTCTACAGGACAGTCTATTGATTTAGTGCAATTAAAGTAAAACATCTATTACAGACTTCTTGAGTGTGTGAAAAGGGTAGCAGTTTTGTCAATGGATTGTATTTTGGATGCAAGGTTTGTTAGTCTGGGTATATTAAAGGAGGATATTCTTTATTTTGCATGTTTGCCTATCTTAAGAAATAAGGACATCTGGGTAAGAGGGAGAAGCTAGTCACTGAAGAGTAGTGTTTACTCAAACATTTTTTTTAAAGAGGATGACTAATAAAAAGTTCTTCCTTTAAAGTGTGAACATAACTATTAACATGCAAGGCATCAGTGGTAAAAGTATTATCTGAAGTAGACTTTACAGACTCACTGTACAACTGAAATATGACTTAACATAGATTGATTTGCAAATGTAGTAATCTTGTTTTGAAAAGAGTGAGAGGAGCCACTGACACCGTGTGGAAAATGTGGAAAGTGCCTTGTTAAAAAATAGTTTCCTTCCAACTTGGTAGCTTGTTATATCTTTCTTTCTGACTCATCCACTGTTAATAGGCGAACAGGTGAAGAGGGAATGGTACTCCATGAAATTGCACTCTTCTAAAGGTGGAAGTACCGTTCCTTCTGCCTAAGGCCGTGTCTACCACAAAAGACCATGGAGTAGGGATGACTGAATTGGATTAAAGTAACTCATATCAACAAAGTCATACTGTCTGGTCTGCAGACCTGAGAGTCATGGGAGGCCATTAACATCAGAATGGATTGTGCTTTGAGGAAAAAAGTGGGCAGAAAGGTATTGAGTGCATCTGCATGTATTATATGTCTTATCATAATAGATAACGTGTCTCTTTGTGGACCAGATCCCCAGCCATAGGGCTAAAACTCTCTAAATACAGACAAAAAATTGGGAAGTGAGGAAAACCCACCAGTATTTTCTTCCTTTCTCAACATCTCTTTTTCTGTCTAATTATAATATTTCTGAGAATAAATTTTTAAAGAAATTATTTTGTAGCAGTACTTAGACCATCTCATTAGAATGGGATTTAGTGTTCTCTTCAGAGTATTTCAGATGGCGAATGAACTACAGGCAAGTTACAGGAGGGAAGGACACTCCTCTGGAATTAAACCTGTTTTCGTTCAATATTCCTAGAGCTAAAAATGTCCCAAATAACGTGCTAGGTGAGGTAAGAAGCACAGATGCACAGAGAAAATGACTCAGAGACATTGTTTTCTCTAAATAGAATGGGTTTGAAAGCGTGGAAATGCTAACAGCTTTCTAATGGTACAGGGTCTCAAGAAAAATGTTCACCATAGCTGGCATAAATAAAACTGTTGTTCCTTCTTTTTCTGAGGGATACGTTTAACCAATTCATGATGTATTATTCCTTTTTGTTGATTTTTGAAAGATTTGTTGAGACATTCAATCCAGATACGAAAGGAAAAGCTGTTTTAGAAATTCTTTGACTTCATTCAGCTTTCTCTTCAGAGAATTGTTTCTGTTTTTCTCCAGTATACATGGTATGTGCTTTAAAACTAATTTTCTTCCGTTTTCTGAGTAATTATTTAAATTGTCTACTTCTATTGTTGAATTGGTCCATAATTAAGTCCAACCTATCCGGGACTTCTATGGTGCTGTCATTTTTTGATTGGGGTCTGATTTTTTTGTCTTTAATGCAATTTTTGCTTATTATATTCCTATAGTGTCCTATGTTTTCTTTAGAAAATTTACTAAGTTCCTTGAAGTTGTGTAATTAATAAAATAATTATGAAGCACCAAACCTATCCACAGATGTGTTGATGCATTCATGTAATTTCCAGTTTATTTTTCAATAGTTTTGTTTCTTAAAGGGAAATCTTTTTGTTACAACACAGCATTATTTAAAAGAAAATGCTAGTTAATGAAGGAAACTGATAACTTTCATGAAGACAAACTGAGAAACAGTTTGTCCTTTAGGTCAACATTTCAGAAGTAGGACAGCACAAAAAATAGTATATATACTTATAATATGCAATCACACATCTAATAGTGCCACAGAGATGTGCAGCATCTTATGTGAGATGAGTCAATAATCCCTGTGTAATCTTGAGGTCTAATCAATCCCAATTGATTCCAGTGCTTCTTTTTATGCAATCTATCCACTGCTTATTTACTATGAATTCTGCCAGTCTGTTAGTACTCAGATACCTGGAGCATAAATCATCTGTAGTAGTCTCAATAAGCCTGTGACTGAAGGAGCTGTGTGGCAAAATAGCATCTTGGTTTTTAAAGTGTATTTTTGTGGAACAGCAATGCAAGTTCTGATGGACTCACGTACAACGTTGAGACATTCACGCTATTTTCAGTGATCCTTTTTTGTTCCCATTTGGGCTCCAGTCCTTCAAGTGATGGATATTTGGGAGGGCACCTAATTACATCCCTATTTAAAAACTAAGAAATCCTCACAGGTCCAGAAGCTTGTCCATGTGTGGGCAACTGCAGAAGCACGGCGTTATTGAACAAATCAAGGACTTAATTGAACAAGGTTGTTCCACCAAGCACTTCTTTTATAAAACATTGTATTCATTTTAATAAACTAAGAATTTTAAAACCACATACTTTTGTGGCACTCAGAGTTGAAGACAATAAAGAGGAGATCATCTTTGTTGTGCTGCACCCAATTTTATTTATAATTGTTTTGGTATATTGTCTACTCTACATTCCCTATTTTTATTAAGCTCTTTTGTCTACAGTATTACCTTTTGTTGACCTGACCTTCAAAAGATGATCAACTTCTCATTTTTCCAGTAGGCTTGAACTTAAATATTGTATTTATAGCTCTGTGAGAATACAAATTCAGGGTGAATTGGAAAACAATACTGCAGCAATTCTTGGGCATTAGAAGCACTTCCTCCATAACCTGTAAGATACGGAAATTCTAACGACCTATATAAGCACTTCAGTAATGCCAGCACTAGAGGACTAGGAGTTGTTGGCTGTTGTGTGCCCAAGTTTGCCAGACATGATCTGCTGGAGACCTACTACTTATGTCTCCTTATTGCTGCTACATAAGGAGTTACTCATTGCTCCTCGAGGGTTATTTAGGGAACTTGGCTTTTATTACTGAAATGTGAGCAGGCAACCAAATCCTATGACTACACAGAATTCCATGTGGTATTATGAAAATATATAGGCTGGCTTACTCCAGAGCCTTAACTCCTATACCATAACTTAATATTTAAGATATTCTGACTTGTATATTGGAGAAAGTTATATAGCCTTAACTATTTAAAAAACCCACAGCTTTTTCCTTTTCCTACTTCAGATGAAACAGCATGTTATGACACATTAAGTGACTTTAAAAAGCCTCAGGCAAAGGGTATGAAAGAGGTTCCGCTTACCACCAGTATTATTTCCATCAAAAAAAAATCCGATTAAATGGAAGGCAGGTAGGGTTTGGAGCACACTAACACTTTCTGTGTCAGTTGCATGGGTTAGAATTGAAGATTCATACAAGTTTGTGCAGAAGACAAGGTGCTTTGAATCAACTAGTGACATAAAGTTTCTCTGTGCCCTTTTACCAATTACTCTTCAACTTTTCAGCAGAAAGTCCCTCCCACATTCCCACTGCATGCTCCAAACTCCATTGTCCTCTTTTTCAGATGTCTATGAAGTAAGACTTTGGTGTTTTCTTGCTTCTGTTAGCTGCCTGTGTCAGACTGAAGAGAAAGTTTAACTCATTTACCTCCTTTTAGCCCACAGCTGCTTCGTCTTCAGCAGCTCTAATCATGACCTGTAGGAATGTCTATCCCTCCCTTTCTCCTTGGATGGGGCACACCAGTTTTCCAGCCTCCTTCCCCTCATGGTGTGCTCTGAGAAGTATGTGAACAGAGCATACCAGTTATGTTACTGCTGGGACAGTACTGCTGGAACAGAGACCGGTGTAGTGAGGAAGCCAAGGTAGCCCACCCTGCCTCTAAATCCATTACAAACCTTGAATCTTCATCTGGAAACTACCCCATGATTGTTTAGGCAAGATTTGACACTTGGAGTGGCTCTGATCAGCCAGTAGTAAGTAGTCTGTTGTGTCTTGATGGCTGAGGAGATTGTGTTATACAGATTCCAGCCATATAAATTTCTCCAAAGCTTTCTGCTTCTGTGTTCATGCGGTTGAGAATAATAACTGTATCCAGATCATAGGTACACCCTGGATTTAGATGATTCTGGGTTTTAAAAAAGTGTGCTGTATGTCAGCCCTAATACTCCGCTTCCAAAGATTAACAGATAGTTTCTGTAGCCCAAATAAGTTACTAGAAGATTGGCATTAAATGTTCAGTGAGGAAGGACATAACTCTGTCCTGCTATTATTGGAGCTGGATATTGGTATCAAGTTGCTATTCTTCATACTGAATTGAAAAAAAGCATTTGCAAATAAAAGTAGGAAAATTGCAGTAGAAATATATGTTGAAAAGGTTTCTGGACATCTGCTTTTACTGGTGACTGATTTCAGTAATTAGCAGCAAACATACAGATCTGTATTTGTGCCTTCAGATATCCATGTTTAACCAAGAATTAATTAATTAAAATGAATGTGATTATTCATACTGACTTTCGGCAATATTCTCCTTGATGTATTGGTACCAAATGAGTAAAAACTGAAATGGGAATGGAAACTCTAAGACCCCTTTATTCTAATGAACTTAATTTTATTATTTTGAAGCCACTACAACAAAAATATTGAGACACTGGATAAACTGAGTTTTAAGTGGTGATAAACACACCTGAAATAAGGGCCCACTTTAATATTCCTGCATGTGGGCTGAGGTGTGTAAAAACATAGGTTTGTGTTTAAATACATTCAAATCTGTTAGAAACTGATAAAGCTTGCAACTCCCATGTTTTGCCAAACATGCAGAATTGGTAACAACTTTTGAAAATCATGGCTTAAAGTAGTTCTTGGAAAATACATTTTTTAATGGGATTCTTTTAAGGCCATTGTATATGCAGTGAGACCTGGGCCTGCTGGCCTTTGTGTCACCCCACCCTGTGGGGTGAGTGGGGATGGCTCAAGTGCACAGTTTAAGCTTGTCCTAAAGCAGTTTCAGGGAAGGGTTGTTTGCTCTCTCCTGTCTTATTTGTGCATTCGCACATTATCTGGCAGCCGATGTCTGATCCACAACAGGTACGCAACTGCATTTCTGATGATCTAGCAAGACCAAGCACTACCGAGTTTATGCTGGTTTTAAGACAGGGTAAACTTGCAGGAAGATACCTGGGCAGCCAGTGCCTGATCTGGGGAAAATAAAAAAAGTCTTCCATTAGAATTTAAGCCATCAAAAACATGACACATTTGAAATGACAATGCATGTTGATTCAAGATCAGCAATTTGTGTCCTTATGGTTATGTCATTTTTATCTGGTATTAGGAACCCTAAAGCTGGGTTTAGTTAACTACTGAACCTCATCTGGGAGTCAGCAGAACCATACACATGGGAGTTTTCAATTTGAAAGCCCAGACAAAGACACTGATACCTGTATTTTTCACCTCTGTAATACCACCGGCTTTTTTTTTTCCTGGTAGCTGATGTAAACACATTTACACAGTAAGTAAAGAAATTTATAGAAGCTGTATTTATCTTATATTAAACTGGACTATTTATCCAATACACTAGAATTGTTGCAAATCCTCCCAGTCTGTTGGATAAGTACGTGATTACATATTTAAAAGATAGAGATAAACATATAGTAGAGGTATCAGTGAGGAAATCAGTAGCTGCTGTAAATTGTTAAGAGATTCCTTTGGATTACATTTATAGTAGCTTAAGTTTTAATCAATATTATGCATGTATTTATGGTTTTAGACTGTTCTACACTTTGTATTGGATGAACAATAATGTTATTAAGACAAACTCTAAGGAGGAAATTATCTTTAATTTTATTGTGTGAAGAGCACCTCTTTACCTGTGCTTAATACTATTGATTTTAGTGAGAATATATATGAATTCAATTGTTCTTTTCCTTAGTTTGTCACAATTGGGTTTTGGATGCAACCTAAAGGAGGGCTTGTGTAGACTCTATGAAAAGCAGTTTTTTCTGTAAGATTTTGTTATGATTCTGAAAATTCTGAGTTTCTTCACTTAAACAGCTTTCCTTCTTCCCTGTGCATATTTATTATACCAAACAAATGGTATTCAACTAATTGTATTAATTCTCAATAGAGTTAAGAGGACTTAGTGAGACAAGTTACTCATTCTTGACTATAATACTCATTAAACATGAAATCCAACAAAGTTTAAAATAGACATTGCTGACCATACGTGAGATATACCCATGATGCTTTGTCTTGCAAATTCGTGTTCTCTTTCTGGATTCCTTTTCTGGGATCTTGAGGCAGCTTGTGTTACCTACCATGACACGCAGCTGCTAGAATCTGAAATGAGATGAGTTAATGGCATTGCATTATCTCCTGATGACGAATCCATTAGCATATGTCACTGCTTTCACTAATAATTCATGTCTCTGCTTGTTTGGTGCTCATTGCAAGGGAAAATCTGCAAGGTTTTGTATTTCTATTTCTTCACAAATGTTTTGTACAGGTAAGGCTGAGCAATGCATTCAAATGAAGGACTAATTTGTGCGTTCTAATGGCTATACATGTTTGTTGTCTTAAATGATTTAAAATCTTTGTCAACTAGAATGATGTACAGTATATAATTCATACTTGTTATGTTTAATTATGAGTTGTACAGATTCTTTTACACTACTGAAATTAAGAATTTAGGTAACTTCTATACTCTCTTTGAATAGTTTCTGTACTGCATACACTTGCAGTAAAGCAAAGGCATGTTTTCATTGTGTTTTACTCTCTGAAGGATGGGGATGGCAGAAAGAAGGCTTAGTGGTCCCCAATTTTACTGACCCTCATGGGACAGTGGCCAAGCCAGGGCAGAGCATGTGAACAACATTGCATTCCCTAAGACGGGATGAGTTCGATTAAGGTGGCCCTTCAGGGTGGTGTTGCTTATGAAAACTGCTGTTCAAACACAGAGCAGCACTGAGTCAGGGAAGTAGCACAATGGTTGGCATACACCTTAACCTGTCTAGCTGCTCTGTTCTAATGTTCTTTATCCTCTGTTTTTCTGTTCTTTACCTCCTAAAGTCAATGCAATAGACATGAAAGATTTTTGCTGAGAACTAGGAAAGAGAGATTTGTCTGACTTTGGTGAGGTGAAGGGCCAGCGGTGAGGGAGCGCAGGAAACGTGTTAAATGCCTAATAGTTGGAAAAAAGCAAAGGGAAGATAAACTGGGAGAGATGAAAACAGAAATGGTTGGATAATTGTCCTGAGTGGAGGCAGTAATCAAACACTCATCTTTTGAAGTGAAGATCAGGAATGTGTAAGAAGCCATAGGTGGGGAAGAAATTATTCTGTTCAGAGAGACAGTTAAAAGAAGGGAACATAGCTGTAGCAAGTGAAGACCAGGGTATAAATGCTTTGTCAGAGTATCAGTCAGTGAAAATAGCTATATAAAATGGCATTTAATTTATAAAATAAACAGGTTGAATAGCAGACTTAACAAGGAAAGCCTTTAAAACATTGTATCAGTGGACAAGGGAAGAGTTATGGGTGTCATCTATCTGGACTTCTGTAAGGCCTTTAACAGTCTCCAGCAACATCCTCTCTTTGAGTGCACCCTCAGCAAGTTTGCAGATGACACCAAGCTGCGTGGTGCAGTTGACATATTTGAGGGACAGGATGCCATCTGGAGAGACCTGAACAACGCCAAGAAGTGGGCTTGTGTACTGAACCACACGAGGGTCAAAAAGGCCAAGTGCAAGGTCCTACACCTGGGTCAGAGCAATCCCTGGTATCAATACAGGCTGGGGATGAAGGGTGTTGAGAGCAGCCCTGCAGAGGAGGACTTGGCAGTACTGGTGGATGAAAAGCTGAATATAAGGTGGCAATGTGCACTCTCAGCTGAGGTGGCCAACTGTCCTGGACTGCATCAAGAGAAGCATGGCCAACAGGTCAAGGGAGGTGATTCGCTCTCTCTGCTCCAGTCTGAGACCTCACCTGGGAGTACTGTGTTCAGCTCTGGAGCCCTCCACAGAAGAGACATAGACCTATTGGAGTGGGTCCAGAGGAGGGCTGCAAAATTGTCAGAGGGATGGAACACCTCTGCTGTGAGGAAAAGCTGAGAGAGTTGGTGTTGTGCAGCCTGTAGAAGAGAAGGATCTGGGGAGACCTTATTGCAGCCTGTCAGAACTTAAAGTGAACCTGTAAGAAAGATAGGGACGATCTTTTTAGCAGGGCTTGTTGTGATAGGACAAGAGGTAACGGTTTTAAACTAAAAGAGAGTAGGTTTAGACTAGGTAGAATGATGAGGGTGGTGAAACACTGGAACACATTGCCTGGAGAGGTGGTAGAGATCCTATCCCTGGAAATACTCAAGGTGAGGACAGGACGGGGCTCTGGGCAACCTGATCTAGTTGAAGATGTCTAGCTGAGGAGTTGGACTAGATGACATTTAAAGTTCCGTTCTGACCCAAACTATTTGATGATGCTGTCAAAAGCAACAGTCTCTTCAGAACAAGATACCCTGCTTCGGAGTCTACAAGTGAAATAATATGGCTTATATTCACACTCCCTAGCTTTAAGCATTTAGCTGATACATTAGATCAACCACCACCATTAGGAAATTAATTGGTATTTAGCAATGCAGCCATCTTCCAGGAAGTGCCTAAACTCCTTTAAAGTATCCAAGAAACAATAGTCTTAGCAGGAAGAATTTGCCCTCCCAGCATGCATACTTCATTTTTATTGTCTTCATAGTTATTTATATTTTACAAACTTGGCTTTTGTTGTATAATTTCTTACAGCGTGTTCCTATGTTGCATAATTTATGGCTAAAGCTATGGCCCCATCTGTGTTAAATACCTATTAGCATAGAAGGTGTTCAGATCATTTAGCCATCATCAGCTGCCAAATTCCAATTTACACCACTTCAAAATTTAGCATGTGCAATTCAAATTCTTTCCCTCCCCAGTAAAGACCTTCAGTCGGAGAGGGTACAGCAGTGGTGACATTTTGTTCATTGTTATTCACCCATTGTTCCTTGCGTTACTCGTCTACACTTTTCTTTTTCTCTCTAGTTCTTTCTCTTGTTTTACCATAGGAACTGATGAGGGAATCGCGGCACTGTTTTTCAGGGCTGGCCATGGAGTGTTTACATTAACTGGCAATGGTTAATGATCTGCCTTCTTTCATTTGGCTTAAAGCAATCTGTACTGCTTAGGGTTATTACATAGGGCAAACACGACGTCATAATTACAGGAGAAAATACAAAAAATGCAGGGTGGTTTTAGACTGCAGACGTAAAGCGGGGTAGCGTTCTATGTATCTTCCAATATTTAAACCTCTCATTGTTTTGTTTTGACCTCTGGGCCATAGTTGGGTTGTTGTTGTTTTTTTTTTTTAACTTGTTCTTTGCGGGTTAGGTTTTCATTAAATTTGTGATTGTGATTTTCTTCTTACAAACTGAAGATATTAGCTCCTTAGGAAGCAACTTGTTATTTAATATTCTACAGATAGAAAATGATCCCTGGATGTACAATAAAGGAAGAAATCCCTCACTGCCACCATGTTATGTACAGGGTAACCAAGAAGGAAAAGTGAATGATTTCCCTGCTGCCTCTGCATTTCCATTCTGGGGCCTCATGCATAAGACCTGTGTAACGTTTAACTGCCTTAATTTTTGAAAATTTTCCGAAGAAATCTGGTATTCTTCTAATTTTGTGTAAAAATAGGTTTGTGTACCTTTGGCCTTGCATGGTGATGAGCAAACTCTTCATTCACTGACTTTGGTAACTGAGAGTGCTCAGCATTTGTTAGATGAAATCCTTTCTAATTATAAATGGGGAATGAGTCAGGCTGTTCCAGTCATGATAAATGAACCTGATTAAACATTTTGTGTCAAATATAGCACAGAGGAAAAGAAAGTTAAAAGCAAGTGGATTGAAGGGCTGCGTAATTACCAGGAATGGTGCTCATTCACTTCGGGGAGGTAGTGCTGTACAGCAGCGTTATTGCTGCAAGCTTGGTACAATTACAAAAACTGTACCAGCTCCGTTATCTGCTGGATATCAGCTTGCCAGCATATGTATTTAGTGTTCTGGCCTCCAGATACCCTCTGGACTTTGTATGGTTTGCTGTACATGCCTCAAACTTTAAAAGTGAGCTGAATGACTCCTGGTGACCTGCTAAGACCTTGACTGGAGGGTTCATAAATCTTCTGCTGGAATTGCCAATGAGGTGCTCGTGTAGGCTTCTGAGCCAAAAGCAGATCGGGTGGATAAATGAAAAAGGAAGCTATTGATAATGGAAAGAATTTTAATCTTTTCTCTATTATGCTGAATTTACACTGTATTTGAATTGGTTCTGAATCTTAACTAACTATTATTGTGGATGGTTATGGTTATTAAAGATTTTTTTTTAAAATCTGATTAACTTCTACTTATATTTCTGTCTGTGAATGGCTGTTTTGTACCATTTTCTTGATTAAGAAAGCCACATTGTTTGCTTTTAAGCTTTCCGGGTAGTTCTGTTATATACTGGCAAATAAGGGGAAGAGGGAGAGAAAGAAAAGACAAGTATGTTTTACCATTTTGCAAAGTTTTAATAAATAGATTTTCTGTTGCATAGACTAAAATTTATAGAGCTGTTGCAAAGTGTTTGATGCACAGGCCTGGAATTTTGCTTCTTTGCTGGGATTGTTTGCTATAAGATTTTTTGGCATATCTACATTGTGAGTTTCAATATGCAACAATTTTTAGTATGGCCACCAAGGGAAAACTGCGAAGCTGGCAATTAGCATCTCCCACGTTTCAGATGAAATATCAATAGCGCAAAAATCTGCAATCTGCAAGGACCCATCCATAAACTTAACTCTGCATTCACCATTAAAGTGGTGAGGCTATGCAAGGGCTGCAGAATTAAGCATTTGTGTCAGGATCAGACATGGGAGAATTCAATGAATACGTGAGAGCCTTTGACATTTAGCCACTCTGTAGCATTTTCTTGACCTGATCACTTGAGAAACCACATTTATTTGAGTTACGTGATGAAGGAGAGAATACAGTACATACTGTGCTCCGTGATGGCATGCTTTTCAGTGAGGCTTGTTTTGGAGAGCAGGTCATGCCGCAGGGCAGCCCTCCACCGGGAGTGCCGTCTTCTAGCCTTGTCTGCCTCCACAGCCTGACATCCCTGCACAGCTCATCAGCAGGCTGGTGGGATCTCATATCAGAGAGGGGCCATACAACCGCACAACAAGCCTGGGAGATGCCAAATGATGAGATGTGTCATAAATACTGTCTGTGTTTTGACAGACTCATCCACGTCAGACTGGAATATGAGTGCAGGAATAATGAGTGCATGAACTTCATGGCACATCTGAATAGACTGAGCCATAAATATTACGTGTGGCCATTAAAACATTCAGTCTTATTTCTGAGTAGCCACAGTGCTTGTCTCTTATGTGTCGTGGTCACTCCAGGCATCAGTGGCAGACTGCAGTTCCAAAGCACAGCTGCATTTCTCAGAGCAGATACGAACATCTCATCAATATTTTTATCATGAAAACTAGGAGATGGGAAATCTCACTCTGGTTTTCAATTTTAAAAAATGTCTTGTTTTGTAGTTCTTTTGTTTTGCATGTGGAGTTCTTGGGGTGTCCATTAGAAATGTCTTTCCTGTGCTTTGTTAAAACCTCACGAACTCAGTAAGTTGAGAACATATAGGACTGGAAACGTCATACACGGTTGGTACTGAAGAACTAATTCAGTCTTAATTTTGATGAGAAACAATGTGATACAAAGATACTTCTAAAAATAGTGATATTTTAAAAATAGCGATGATGACATTTTAAGGATGTAATTTTTTAATGATGCTCATTTCACTAATGAATTTCAAAGACTGTATACTCTGCAGATTTATCACATAACATAGAAGAATATACTCCTAGAAGTACGTAATATGTACCAGATCGATTTGAGATTGTTCAGTTTACTATAGAATACATCAACAACAAAAAAGCTTGTTTGTTTCTCCTCACAGAACAAATTCAAGGATGATACTTTAAGAGAAATTGAATAATACAATTCTATATCTCTTTGGACATGCATGAATTTTTAATTCAGAAAATACAAACAATAATCAATAAAATAATTTTTGTAATTTGCTTTCTTCAGAGCGCTATGATTTTAAAAAGTGTTCTTTAAGTTCTATTCATAAAACATCTTGGATGAGCAGAATGTCTCTGATGTGATGTAGATTTTTTTTTAGAGGCATTGCCATCACATCCTATTTAACTAGTGAATGTGTTATTAAAAACTAATTATTTCTTCTTTTTCGGTTTTTGAGGATTTTTTGTATTTGATTTAATGTGGATAAGATCACCCAGAGGTTGAAAATTTAAAGATTACATTTCTTTGGAAATGTAACTCAATCAAGGCCTTTTCGGTTCCCTTTGCTGTCTTACCATTTTTTATCTAAAACAATGTGAATGATTTTCTTTCTGTTGCAGTACACCATAAGTCAAGAACCTGATCACCCTTGACATGTTTCTCCCATGAAAGCAGCTATGCAATTCTGAGCTTTTCTTGCCCAGCCCCTCCTTGCCTTTGTCTCAGATTAATGCCTTCCTGGATTAATGCCTTCCTAAATTCTCAAAAAAAAACCCCCCAAAAAACCAAACCAAACAAAAAAAAAAACAAAACAAAAAAAAAACAAAAAAAGAGAGTTCATTAGTAATAGGTGTGCAGGGCATAATCTTCAGAATTGCCTGGACCGTGATGGTAAACTATGGTGCCATCTGAAAAACAAAACAACCAAACCCAGAAATAAGTACATACTGTTATTAATGTCAAGCAACCTTTATTCAAAGACTACTGGAAGGTCAACCTTCCAGTTTATGGACAGGAGTATATTAATAAAATTGTGCTTGTAAGATTAACAAGCTGTAAAGGAGACGACTGAGTGAGTTAGGAAACACAGGTCTTATAAATGGCAGAGAATGGTCCAGGGAGTTAGATACATATTAGAAAATATTATTCAGTAGACTGACCTGTGGCATAGATTATCCCAAAATAATGAGTATGTCCTTAAAGCAGAGGAAATACTTTAGCTTTGCTCTCTTCAAGGTTCTTTTTTCAGGTAATTGTGATGGAAGGCGTCACACTCCTTGAATTCTTGGCTCATCAAAGGACTGAGCAGGAGTTCCTCAGAATAAAATTTAGTCAGAGGATTAGAAGGATTTTTGTAATTTTTCAAAGAATGAGGATCTGAAATGAACTTCCAATATAAAGGTCAACTTGCTAGCTTCCGTCTGAAGGCTTGATCAGTTGATGTTCAGAGAGATTTGGTGTGGTGAACTCCTGAATGATGCAACTGGATTTGAGGACCTAAGGAATTCTTCCTACTCTTCTTTCTCCTCTGGTGGAAGTTGGTCTGCCTGAAGGCCCTTTTATCTTGAACAAACTCTGGAGTCTTTGCCTCAGGGAAGATCCAGTAAAACAATGCTGTCATGATCCTTTTACCTGTGGCTACCTAAGAAAGCCTGCCTAGATGTAGTCATACCGGCAACATAAAGCTTCAGCCCATAGCCATGTTTCAGAATAAAAATCCTGCTTCCCTTCTGCAGTTATTTTTCTGTCACCAAATCAGTAAAAAGCCCCACTGGTGACTGTGTTTTATCTCTCAGACATGTACCTTGACTGGTTATAGACACCTCAAAATCTTCCCTGATTTTTCACAATTTTTTGAGATAGTAAGATTTTTAGTCTCTTACAGCTGAGGAAATGAAACTAAGTGACTTCTCTGCACTACTTTCTTGTAAAAGAGAATTTTTGCATGGACAAATAAACTCTCCCCAAGAACAGCCAGGCAGAGTGGCAGAGCTTTGTGCTCTGTGGTAGCTACTACCGCAGTAGCTCATGTCAGAGCTCAGGTAGTTTTGCAGAGTGGTGCATTTTCTTCGTGGACAGACCTGAGAATTCCACCTGACTTTCTTGCCCACAGGAGCAAAGACAACTGACATTGGCTTTTTTGAACCCCCAAGCCACTGCCTCATTTCAGATTTGTACCTGTGCTTTGGCTGTATTTGGGCCATTTTGCAAACATATGCCCTGAAAGCAGTGGAGAAACTGCCAGTAATTACATGGCTTCCTTAGTGAAAAAATGATGAAAAGTAACTGAGACTCCAATCAGCTGTGATTGTCAACACCTCCCTCAGTGTTGGCAATCTACTAGCAATGCTAAAACAGTCTATAATTTGGCCTTTGCTCAAGAAAGT
Organism: Buceros rhinoceros silvestris; assembly: GCF_000710305.1. Taxonomy (NCBI): domain Eukaryota; kingdom Metazoa; phylum Chordata; class Aves; order Bucerotiformes; family Bucerotidae; genus Buceros; species Buceros rhinoceros. The sequence continues at coordinate 58,637 of NW_010417893.1, read as the reverse complement.
ATCACTCTAAACTAGTAGTCTTGCCAACCACTATCCTATTTCTAATATTTTCTCCTTTAGTGAGGTAGTTGCTTTACTTTTGCCCCAATGCATGTTCTTAGAACAACTAAGGACAAATATTCACACCTTTAGGTGTATCAGCAGAATTCAACATAGTTTGTCGAGAGGTCTTAATATGCTTAAAGGATCTGGCAAATGAAGCTAAATTGAGCTGCTTCTGTTCTTTCTTTTCAAACGGATTCCGCAGAAGCTGGGATGAGTGGTTGGTGTTCTCATTTCAGTGTCCCTTGACTCAGTCTTACTCATCTGAAGTTTTCATGGTACTGTTAGTTTTCCCCCCTGAAATACAAACCCAGCCACTATTCCTAGAAAAAGATCTTCCACCTTATGCAGTAGTCAGCTGAGACTTTGGAACCGTGCTTGTTTAGCATTTTTTATATAAATATCTGTATGAATATGTGTGTACATGCTTGTCTGCATTAAGTATGTGTGTGTCTGAGTAATAGGTTTTTCCTCTGTTTATATCAGATGATGGACATAACTTCTGATTATTGTCGTCCCCCTCCGTCCTTGTATCCCAATTCCTGTCTAATCTTTGCTTCCTTCTAAAAACATAAAATCCAGTTCTGTCATCATAATTAAAATATCTCATTACTAAATGCTTTGATTTTGTCTTCACTGATTGAAGCATGATTATGTCTGCCCAGTCTATTCAAAATCTGTCACTTTTCTTTCCTCCTGGAATCTCTCCATGGGAAAGCATGGTGAAGGATGGCTTCATGACCTCTTTTCCTTGCCATGCCCTGCTGTTCTGATTTAAGTGTGAAGTCACCATAAAGATCTGTAAACATTCTTGATCATAGACAATTTAGGAACAATGAGATTTAAGCAGATCCAGATGTGGTGGAATTTTATGGGGAATGTCAGCAAAGTCAGGAAACTTGCTACCTACAGAAAAAGGTTGATGAAGTGAGGAAACTGAGCTCTGACAGGTTTTTAAAAAGATTTAGCAGACGTAAACTAAGATGTTACCATCTTTTCTTTCTGCCCACAAGTTTGTTAAAGATTCTTGTCCCAACAGCAAGTGGAAGCAAGAGTAATATTCCTCTGCTGATTCTTCAGCCACTGCTATTCACAGTCTTATGTTTTGTCCAAAGCACCTTAAGCAGAGGTTTATGTTAATACCATCCTGGGAATGGCAGTGCCTAAGAAACTGGTATGTGTTTTACTTCTGTTTCTCTTTTTTTTTTTCTTTTTTTTGGCACTACGAACTGCCTTGAAAGCACAAAGTGGTCTGCAAGTGTCAGCATCACCTTCACCCTTGTCTACTGCATCCAGGACAGACTGTCAAGTCTCCAACTGCAGTCTTTCAAAGTAAAAAACAAAGTTAATGGGAAATTGGGAAGTCTTCAGTTTGGCTTGAATATTTTTAGCTAGTTGTATTAGTCCTAACAGGGACTAATGTGTTGTTCTCCATAAAGGCGCTTTTGGTATATGTGGCCATGCTGCCTCCATCTCATCAAAAAGATCACATCACATCTCCATGATGCCCAGTGTACATGTCTCCAAGATTGCTTCTGCTGCTTGTTTTATTATTATGACCACTAGGAGGTTTTATACGTAGACTAAGTGGTTTAGATGCTGGGATTTTTCTTTTATTTATATTCAAATTGTACCAATTCATTTTAACAGCTTGGTGTGTTGCTGACAGTGTTCTCCTTCATTACCTTGCCTTCATAATGTTGAATCACGTGCTGACGGTCTGGTGCCTTATTGTTGCATATGTGTGAATACAAGTACTAAAAGATTTCACGTAGCTCCTGTTTCCAGAGAAACCAGTTTCCTGTTGTCTGGGCATGTTCATAGAGGGTAGGTCAATTGTACACTAAGCATAAACCTTGCTGTGGCTTCGCGCTGAGAAAACAAACAAGAAAAAAAACAAGTTATGATGGAAAAGCTGATTGTGATAACAAAGTATTAAAGCAAATTCTTGCAACACTGGGATTGGTGAATGGGTGAGAGAGTGTCTCCGGGGATAAAAGCAGAATCTGATGGGAATTTTCTCACTTTTCTGAGTTTCTTTGATTAATTCTCTCCTTTTTTTTTCCTTCTTTTCTCCTCTACACAGCTATTTGAATTGGACTGAGGGAAGGAGGGGTGGCGCGGGGTGAGCTATGCCTTGGGAACTTTAATATTTAGATACTGCTTCTTTTCCCATCCCTTCAGTATGGGAGACCTGTCATTTAAAAGCCTTTTCTGGTATGTGTCTTTTAGATTTACATTTATTAGCATTGCCTTGCTTTATTCACCTATGAACATAAAATAACCACGTAAAATCCAAGAGTTTACATCTCTTGTTCTTGCCATTTTCCCCCAAAATAAGCTGGACGTTTCATCCTGTGTAATAATTCCACGATACCTCATGCTAATGAGGACAGTAGTTCTTGCCATTTTCCCCCAAAATAAGCTGGACATTTCATCCTGTGTAATAATTCCATGATACCTCATGCTAATGAGGACGGTATTGACCAAGGCCATATTTGAGTTGCACATTAAAAGAGGAGGGCTGGATTTACTCAACCTTTTCACATCACTACAAATGTCTCAACTCACCGTAACACTTAAATGTACCTGATCTGCAACAAAGAGCTTCTGGGGTAAAAGGCAGGATGTAAGCAAAGGGAAGCAGGTGTTAAGGAAATGGTCTCTAAAGCCCCCCTTTTTCTTCAGCTGGTCTGTACTACAGTACTGGCTAACAAGGACTGTCATTAAGAGCTATCCGTCATTTCAAGGCACAGCATTCAGAAAATATTAGCTCCTTATGGGGAATTAGCATGGATCAGTACATAACTGGGCTGCCTGGGAGATAAGAAGTAAACAAGTTGTTCCATTGAGCAATAGATTATTAAAAGTCTGATTTGCTCTGGATGTTTGTCCTGCATTCCCACCCTGTCTACCCCAGATGCAAATAACTTTGTCCCCTTTATTCAACAATTATTCTTTCAATACCATTTGTTCTTCCAGCCACCTAGACATGACTTCCAATATGCTGAGATCCATGGATGAAAACTGCCTGGTGCTGGGGCTGTCTGGGAGCACCTGTGCACCAGTAAGTAAATGGAGCTGATGAACCAGCACACTGGCCAAAGGGGTTGCAAGTGCTGAGCTCTCGCTTTAGCCCTACCTGTTTGGTCTGGCTGCCCAGCCACCAGCGTTCAAACATTATTTCTGAAAACCAGTTAACCCATTTAACGTTGGTATAACTAGGATGGCTTTAAAAGCTGTTTGTTGGGTAAGGAGGGGATAGCAGGCAGATGGCACAAACCTCATTTCCTTGGGACACCAGGCTAAACACCTTGCATTCACAGACCCACAGCAGAAGGACACAGAAGAGAATATTTGGCAGTAGGGTTTTCTGCCTTTGGAAGTGAAAAGCATTTATTTTGACTGATGGGTCAATGTCACCAGCTAGAACAGTGATTCCAGAAAGACTTGGTGGGGATAGTAGATGTAGAGGTCTCTTTTCTTTCACAGCAATGGGAAATCAGTATAAGGCTTTCCCTTTGTAGCATTTCCATAGTTACTTGGGCTAAGAAGTGGAATCTCTTTAGGTCTGTCTGTAATGGTAGCAGAGCACTGACTGGGTGAAGATCCATAAGCAGTCATTACAGAATCACAGAATGGCAGTTTGGAAGGGACCTCTGGAGGTCATTTGGTCCAACCCTGCTGCCCAGGTTGCTCAGGACCATGTCCCTACGGCTTTGGATATTTCTGAGGATGGAGACTCCCCACCTCTCTGGGCAATCTGTGCCAGCGTTCAAACACTGGCTGATCATCCCAGCACAGATCAAAAGTTTTTAGGTCTTAGTCTGATCTCAGTTAACTGTAAATCTGCTGAACTCAAGAAAGTGACACTTCCTTTGTACTGGTGTTAGTAAGATCAAAGTCAGCCCTGAAACTCTTACTCTTACATAGTTGTCTTGCAGGGAATGATGTAGTGTTCTTTAAGCAGCCAAAATGTTGAATTTGGGGATATTTGTTTGGTTGTGGTTTGGAGGTTTTGGGGGGGAAGGGGTGGGTTGGAGGGTGGGAAAGTGCAGAGAGATTATTATTATTTAGAATAGTAGAGTAGAGCAATAACATTCCTGGTTGATATTTCTGGTGGTGTTTGGTTTGGGGGGGGTTGATTTTTTTTTTTTTTAATAGCAATTATTTCTTTTCCTGGTATAAAGAAGTATTAGCTGCAGCTTTCAACTGCAGGACTACTGTATTCCTGGCCTATATTTATTCTACCGAGAAGGATGAGTCACTAAAGAAAAGACTTAAATTAATTTACCTAAATAAGAGTTTATAAATTGTTTTTAGGTCACTATTTATTGTTCTTAATTTTGCTGGGGGAACCCCCCCCAACAAACCAAGAAAAACCAGACCAAACAAAGTTGCTGTAGGTGGGAACTTTTTTTAGTGAAAAATAGAATAACTCTACTTGGGGAAGCATTGTTTGCTGATCTGTTTTGATTGCCTAGATAAATGGCCTAGCAATTATGAAATTGTTGTACCGGTAATCAATTGCTTATCAGTACCAACTTTCCTCGTGGGAATAATCTTGTGCCCTTGGTGACATTTACCAAGTACAAGGGTGTACACTGAAGGTAAGAGTAACATCTACGACAAATATTAATATTATCATATATGAAGTAACACCAATTGTTTATTTTACTTGTGTAAGTAGTATCTCAGACCCTGGTGCTTCAGGTTTTTAATAAATGCTTAGAAACTTTTTACAAGTTATTTGTTTTGTAGCTACATTATCAACAGTAATTTGCACTTCCAATAATCTAGTTGTCTTAAATAAAATACAGCGTTATGGTAGATACATGAAAGTTTATCTCAGTCATACCATCTTTCGTACTGTACTTCGCACACTTGTGCTATCCACTACTCTGTTACTTCTGGCACTATTTTGCATATTGTTTTCCCCTTATTTTATCATTCAGCTCTTTACCAAGAGGATTTGCTTTTTATCAATATTCCAAACAATTGCTCCAAGACAAGCTGTATTCAGAAGTAGACATCTTCTGAAAAAATGTTTGAGCACTTCCATGTTATATATCTAGATGAAAAGAATTTTATTTCTTATTTGTAAGGACATTGCATTTTAATGCCTTTGTGCTTTTAATAATAGCAACATACTTTTCAAAGATATTTCAATAGATCATGCTAAGAATTTGTTATCAGTTTTGCAACACTTAAATCACTGATCCTGATGCAGTACGTTTCAGCTATTTTTGGATTTGTTTCCTAAATGTTATCCAGAAAGATTTTCTGAAGTCTGTTTAAAGTAGGTATCATCCAGATTTTATAAGCTATCTTCTTTGCCAAGTCCACACAGTTAATCACTGCTGCACCTGGTAACAGCTGGCATACTATTTGCAGTTCACATTGCAAAGTTGAATGATGTGAACCCACAGATTCATTTTCATCCCCTTGCATTTGCACTGTCTGAAACAATGCGAGACATTATAAATATATTTGCTGTGTGACAGTCCCCCAAAATAAACCTTAGCTCCCTTAAGAAACGTTCCTTGAAAACCTGCTATTGTTCAGACTTCCTTATCGTCCTTAAAATTTGGATCACTTATTTGGATTTAATAACTAAACCACTGCATGGTGAACTGGGAAACTGTACCCGGTTCACTGTACTCTGGAAAAGCTGAAGTACTAAACACAGTAATAGGCACTGGTGTAGTCTGCACAGGAACTTTTGGGTTTTTGGTTTTTTGGGTTTTTTTTTTTTTTTTTTTTGAAAGTGGAGGAAATGGGAACAGGAAACTTCATCTCTCATGATCTTTCTAATGGGCTTGAGGACTGGAGTGAAAAGCCTGTATGGGACTGTTCCTTCTTCCTAGAAAATTTGAAAGTGACAGTCTAAAGATTGCAAGGCATGTTATTTTCCAGGACCCTTCCCTTTCTTGCAGGTTCCCTGTTGTTCTTCTGCACTGTGGATCTGTAAAGCCATAGGATTTCCAAGAGTAGATTTTGGAACAGAGTATTCTCCATGGCTCTGTAGTGGTGGGTGGGAGGACAGGTCTTTGGGGTTTGCAGCACTGGACACAAGCCCCCTGTCAGACCGCCCCAGGAGAAAGCCTGGAACTGAACCTCTTCCTGGGTAGGCTTTTGTGAAGCGTTTTTCAGAAAAGACCTCCTGATTCCTGGCACTAAAGTCCTGCAGTTCACCACTGTCTTTATTCAGAAAGCACTCCGTGATCGTCCACGGAGAGCCGGAGGATGTAGCTGGCAGCGCACCTTCCGTGAGCTGCTGCTTCCCTGCAGCGTAGGAGAAGCATTAGAAGCATTGCACCCTAGTGCCTTACAGAAGGCCGTCATCACAGGGATGATGCTAACGGCTCTTCCAAGAGAGCAGAGATGAAATATGACATTTCATACACTTCTGGGGGAGACTAGCTGTTGCTGATAGTCTGTGTAAACAGCCCAGCTGGGAGGGAAGTACGGACACAAGCACCTTTCCCTCCTCCCTAAACTCCTTTCTCAGCTCCTTTTCCTGCCAAAGATTCAGTATTGTTTTAAGACTCCGTATAGTTGCAAGGT
>NW_010417893.1:44004-51916 GCF_000710305.1 Buceros rhinoceros silvestris | reverse complement strand
TTGCAAGGGTCAGCAGCACTACAAGAACAATCTCGTTTGTCTTTCACTATGCTCGATAGTAAGCCCTGTACAATTCAGGAAAGTCTTTCTTTGTTGAGAAACAACTTCCAAAACCTGCGTGAAGTACATCTGCAGAGAGTCAGGATAGCTTTTTGTTGAAACCAAGGACATCTTGGAGTCATGTTGGCTGGATGGCTCCCTTTCAGGCTGATATACTGTAGGATGCATCATAGGTCAGTGGGACTGCTGAAAATTTAGGGCACAGGCTTTCTGAGCATAACAAAAGCAGTTTATTTGCAGTGACTACCTTTCTTTTTTTTCAAAAATTCGTTTATTGAAAGCGCAGTGGTTGAATGTCATAGGTCAGTGGGACTGCTGAAAATTTAGGGCACAGGCTTTCTGAGCATAACAAAAGCAGTTTATTTGCAGTGACTACCTTTTTTTTTTTTTCAAAAATTCATTTATTGAAAGCGCAGTGGTTGAATAAGACTGATTCAAAACAGTGATTTAGTATGCCCAGTTGTAACAGTGCACGTTTTAATGCGTTTTATATGAGAACTCAAGTCTAGTGAAGTGACACTAAACTATCGATAAAAATAAGATCAAAATCTTAAGCGTCACATGCTTCTTCACCTGACGTTATCGGCAAGGATGAGTTACCATTATCAAACAGCAATCTTCACTGACTTCAATGATAGTTTAATAAGAAATCAGTTTTTTTGAAAAAAGAAAATAGTCAGATTTCATGTGAAGCCCGTGATACTTTGTAGTCAAAAGTCTTTACCATTGATTTCATATTTATTTAACATTGTTTGAAAAATACAGCTATTTCAGAAATTGCCTGTGTCCTCCTATATGCCAGTATTGTTTAGAGATGCCCACGCAAGCCAGAATATTATTATATTGATAGTAATTGCCCTGAAGTGTACATATATTTGAAGAGAAAATTTCCTACCTTGTTTTAGGAGACAAAATGAGTCACACAAGAGGAAATAAAATTAGCTCTGTCTTATGTAGAGGATAATAGATGGAATATACGATGCAAACACCACATCTTGTGCCATGAATTTATCTCTATTATTGATGTAAAAAATCTGTTGTGGACATGAGCTACAATTCCTGTTTATTAAGATTATTCTTTGTGCCAAATAGTAGGTTTTAAGGTAGACTTGTTTCAGTGCCTGCTACTAACCATGCCTTATTTGAAGAACACGTCATCTGTAGTTCTGCGAGAAATGAAAACTTTTGTACAAAAGGGTACAAATTGATGATAAAACTATGGCTGTTAAGTAAGAAATGGATTTGTGACTCTAACAAATACACGCTTCAGTTTTACCATGCTATTTTCTTTGGTATCTCATTTGAGATACCAAATGATGTAATTGTGCCATTGTACTGCAAGATAGCAACACTTCACCACACTGGGGCAAGAAAATCAGCAATAAAAACTTATTTTTTTTCCAGTCTGATAAATTCCTCTAGTTCCTGTGGAAGAAGGTTGAAAGGATTATAACCACATGAAATTTGTTGCTTCATACCAGGAATTAAGTTTGAAAAAAAACCCCATAGTTTTCAGGGCTGATTTTAATGTAATATATAAGAAATGACATTAATGGATAATGTAATACCAGAAGATGAGGGAATGGGCATGGAAAGAAATTACTAATGCTGAATGAGATCAGTAGACATAAAAGAACAAGGGTTGTGCAACAGTATGATACGTCAGAGAAATTATTAAAAAAACAGGATCGAAAATATGATTCTGTTAAAAACTAATCCTGTAAGTATGATAGGAGGTTCTGTATGGATTTTTTAATGACTCTTCTGTCGACTTTTCTGATCACACTAGGACAAAGAGCAGAAGCTCTGCCATGTAACAGGAGGTATGAAAACTGCAGTAAGTTTGGTGACAATGGGATATTGTAAACATCCAGCTAGAGACTGTCCTTACTAATAGCAGTAAATTCCAGTTATACTCCTTTTGTCACCAGATAGTCAACAAGCCAAAATGAGATCATTGTCTTTTGAACTTATTTTCAGCAAAATATTATAGAAGTTTTCATAGAAAACGGACTGAATGTTCATGCATTTATTCAGTTTAAATTAAATGGAAAAATAAACAAAAATAGGTCTGTAGTTAAAGAGTTTAATTTTGAAAAGGGAAGGCTGAGAGATTAAGAAAACTAATTAGTGATGTCAGCTGGAATGAAGAGCTAGAGGATTTTAATATAGACAAGACTTGGAATGTAGGGGAGGCTGACCTAGAGTGCATTTAAAACCTAAGAACAAATTTTGAGAGAAAGAATAATTAGGGATATAGTGGTTAAATGAGGAATGCATCATGGGTTTGCTAAGGCTGATTATGCCAGAGTTGTCCCTTTCTTTATGAGGTAACTAATTTTCTACCAAAACCAAGCAAACAAACAAAAAAACCCCAAATAACTTTCTACAAACAAAGCTAAATTTAATCTGTCAAGATTTCAGAAAAGCATTTAATATGGTGTCACATAGGAAATTATTAGGTAAATCATAGAAAATGAGGATTAATAAAATAATTGTGGGGTAGTGGACCATAAAGGAATCTAGCTAACAATAGCAGGCTTTGCTAAAAGGCCACTATTGGTCTGAAAGGGATTTTATTAATAGAAATAACAAGTATCCTTATTAGGACAAATTGTTTTTCATTATTTCTTTAATGGTACTAGTGTAAAATACTGAAGATAGATGAATTATCAGTACAAAGAATGAATGGAGTATCATAGAAGAGTACAAATAAAATGAAACTGAAGATTATATGATTAAAATATCACATAGCTTTGCACTAAGTATTTCTGCTATAATTTGGAGACTCATCAACATAAAATGTTGACAGAGGTAAAACAGCATGGACTAATTAAACTGGGGTGACCATGTCTGGAATTTTATGCATAGAGGTGGTAATTAATATTTAAGAGAAATTGCAATTGTGTAAGGAACAGAGAAGGTTATCATCCTGCCAGTTGTATTAGGAGACTGTTTTATGACAGAAGAGAGAAAGAGCTTGATAAGAAGAAAAATGTGTGTTAATAAGTGATCATTTTGTTTCAAGGAGCAAATGCAAAGGTGATAAAAGGGATACTTTACTGAAAGAGCAATCCTGGCATAAGAGTAAATAGGAACAAATTGGCCATGAACAGATGTTGGCTGGAAATTGGAAGATGTGCTTTATTACTCAAAGGTGCTAAACTAGATTTGAGAGGAAAGAGTAAGGGTAAGAAGAACTTAGTTTTAGATGAAGCTCGTAACCTTATGAAAGTGAAAAGAAGACCTTACTTCTACAGGAAGAGTGGTCCGGATTTGGTAACTTTTTCAGTCATCTCTTTTGCATTACATATCAACCATAAATGCAGATAGGTGTTGTGCTTCTTGATTGGGTGCCATGCCAGGGTTTTTATCTCAAATTCCTGCGAACTTCACAAAGCAGAAGCTTTAAATTATGCCTACCAATATTTGTGCATAGTAGCTATATAATGCGTAAGGGCTCAAAGTAATCTATTAACACATCTGGCATTCTGACATGTCTGCGGGTGAGCCTATATTGTTCTTAGTTTCCCAAATACACAAACACATTAGCTTGCTTACATTTATATTACAAGCCAGTGGAAAAGATTTAAGTTGGAGGTCCATCAGACATGGATCACAATCTTTGGTTGTAAACGCTGAACTAAATTTTTGGTTTTTTTCAGGAACAGAGTATGAATGGTTAATAAAATGGTTGGCACAAACTGGTTTTTCCTAATTAGGGTTTCTTCAGAATAAGATGAATATTTCTCCTCTAGTCCCCTTCTGTAGCAGCATTACCAAACATTGTTCATTGCTATGCTGAGAAGGTAAGACTAAAGAGTTTATGGATAGGTAAGCAGGTAATGCTAATTCCAAATAGTAATAAAATTATAGGTGTGTAAACCCAAGATGATCTCATTAAGTAATAAACTCAGAAGGATATTGAAGACCAGATGGAAATCCAAATAGGAAAATCTATAATAGGACATAAGGATGCAAATTACCCAGAGCAGAATTTTTCCACATTTGAAAGTTGTTCCTTATGTCGTAAAAAGATATATACATAAAATACAATCTGTTAAAGTATTTGTATTGAAATCACAATTTCTAAATAGAGGCACTTTGGATGCTTCCAGATTAATGAATATGTATGGGATTGTTACCTTTCAGGAAAAGATTCAGTGGAAAATGTCAAACCTTGTATGATGTGCGGAATCAAAATTTCACATTTACCATGTCTGGAGCTTTTTAGAGGCTTTGTACCTGTGTACATATATGCATGTGAAAATATATTCACTGAACGGTCCATCTGTAGAATATTGAAAGACCTTATGGGTAATTACAGATAAATAGGAAACTTCTTGTTTAATCAGTATCAGTTATTCTCCCTCTATCAGTCTCGCTTGCGCTTTGGTAGTAGAAACAATACCAGAAAGATTTAAATTTGATCTGAACAGAGTCTGATCAGTGAAGTGCAGAAGGAGCCATCATACTGGCTTTAGAGGTCCATCTGTACAGGTAATCCTTGTACAGGTAATATCACAGCATTAGAAAAACTGGCTGCTTTGGAGATCCCTTTATTGCTGTCACAGGTCTTGCTTAATTAGTAACTTAGGATAACTATCACAATGTTTCAGTGTTGGAAGAAGTCCTGCATATCTCTCCCCAAAGACCGATTGTGTGTTTTATATAAGATGTCAGACTTTTGTCCTACAGTCTTGTTCACAGTCCCCCTCCAACAGTCTGTTCAGGCTTGGTGGACTTTTGTTTGTCTTTTCTGTGGAAAACATGCTTGGAGTGGAAACAGTAGAGACAGCTAAAGCCCACTGGCGGACAGAATAAGCGGATTAGCATGTCTACTGTAGGAACAAGTATTGCCTCTGAATCATATCATATTCTATATCAAATATATTCTGTCATATATAGACCTTATGTAACAGTAAGGCACAACCAGGTGTTTGTTTGAGTTTACCTCTTGGTATCAAAAGAAGCATTAAAAGGGTATATGCATCTCCACTCTTAAGAGGCAGAGAGTCAGATGAAATAGGTAATAAACGCTGTAAAGTGTTATTCACACACCGAGCACTGTGCATGGTGTCATTTTGTGGTGTGCACCAGGGAGAAAGCAGACATTGTTTCCGTTGTGGTTTTTGATATTGACTTCGAACAGTGCAGAGGCAGCGTTTAGCACTCATTTTCAGTTATGAGTATTACTGAGAAGTTGAGCATTTAGCAATGGCCCAAGTTCCTGCAATGTGGTAACACTTGGTCTGACTTGGTTTCCTAGGCACACTGGCTAGTCCTGGGCTGGAGATCACCCTCAACAGCACTTTTGCAGCAGAAAAGAATCTGTCATGTAGGATAAAAATGTCAGGTGTAAATCTCTTCATGCTTCCTTACCTTCTGCTACTTCTTTCCCTTTGTTACCAGTTGAAAAGAAGACTCCTGTGGGGGTTTGGCACCAGGCAAAACAGGGCAGCTGGCAGTCCCTAAACAATCCCTGTAGTCTTTTCAAATTAATTGATCTTAAGTCATTCTTTAAACTGCATTGCTTTATACTATGGTCAGTTTGCTTTTTAGTTAGTCTGCAAATCGTGATAGCAAATAAATGTTTTGGGACCAGCTTGCCGATTGCTGTAATCTGATCTAGTTCTAATAGCAGGCAGGTGAAGGTGAAGAACTGGTTCAGAGTAAAATATAATGACACATCACATATAAGAATAATAAAAAAAAAAGACTTAGCAACATGTCTCTTAATTGCTTTGGGTCTGGAGAGTGAAATGAAGGTTGCAGCGTGTATTTGGGATTACTATTGTGAGTGGCAAATGTTCAAAAACACCTTTAAGCCTTATCTCAAATTTTAAGTGTGAAGTTACAACCTGCCTCCATCACAAAGCTTACTGCAGACAGACGGTGTGTATTTTGGACTAAACATAGCTAACCCTCTTAGAGTAAGATTACTTTTAGAAAGCAGTCAGCATGTGACGTGGACAGCATTCAATAATGAGCTGCCAGATTCTGACCTCACCCAGGTTTCACTCCAGCAGGAACTCCAGTGGAGTTAGCAGAAATCAATGGGGCTACTTGAAATTTACACCAGAGGATATTAATTTGGAAGCTGTCCCATGCCTAGGAAGCATCTCCTGAAGCCATGTTTCTATTCTAGCTGCTCTCTGAAGTTAGTGTTCTTCTGTTATGGGGTTTAGAAGAGTACATTAACTTTATTTCAACAAAAGGTTGCTATCCAGTAAAAATGGAACATTAAGTATTAATAAAACTTTGTCCGCTTTTGTGTTTTGCATCCTGGATTCTTCTGTTAAGCCACAACTGATTTTGGATACTGTTCCAGGTTCTAAACATAGATAGGGCCAATTTCAAAGTGGGGAATGATGTATAATCAACAGTGAAACAATTAAAGGCAATGTAAAGTCTGGTTGTTCTGAAAGAATGGATGGGCTGTACAAAACCACTAACATATACAAACGGATCATTCTAAAAGTGCTGCAGCATTAATTTATTGAATAATGGATTTTATTCTGTTAATTTACGTGAGTCTTTCCAGATTAAAACCATGCTCAAATACATATTTCCTCCAAAATTAAAGAATATGCCAAATAACACTTCTTTTCCTCAGAATCCTAGGTCCTGTGAGTCAGGGAAACATGAATGAATCCTATTGGTAATTACTATTCAAAATTATAGATTATGAGTAAAGATTGCTAATTCTTCTCACATAACAAAAATGAAGGTTTTGACATTTCAAAGTCCAAAAGGCAAACGAAGGACTGTGGATTTATTTTTAAATTTCATAAAAAATGAAATTTAAAATAATTTTCATAGTTTGTGAACTCTGTTTCGTTAGTTGGGACTGGTGGAGCCTGAGGAGAGGCAGAGTAGTGTCTTATGGTGTGAGGTCCTCAGGTAAGCAAACTTCTTTGCTTCTCTGTGTAAACATCTCACCTTACAGACTCATTTGGGTATTGATTCTCCTGGGAGTGAGAACCATGCTCAAGAATAAGTCACAACAGTTAGTCACTCTGTAGAGCTCACAAATGCTTTTAAAATGCTTTTTAAATGAGTTTTGCCTTTCTACCTTTGTGAATCTCAGTATGGAATACATGGGATTATGAGTTAGTATTTGCCACAAAGGATGTAAGGAAATATTTTAGACCATGTGTAATTTATTTGCAGAGTTAAACTTCCCTGAGAGCCACTGGTGAGCAGTTCAGAACAGAAGATTAGCCTTACAACAGGGTTTTAAATTCTATTCTTAACCAATTTCTTTACACTTTATTTCTTTCCCTGTTTACCTTCAGAATCAATTTGCAATACAGATAGTCAAAACTATTATTGTCTCTCTTTAAAAAATAAAGGAAACTGAGATAATTGAAATAATTATTCAGGTTGCTTGTAATAGCTCTTGAGAGAGAAGAAATTAATCTGAATATTGTATTAGGACTCATTCTTCTTTACTTGCTTGCTTCGTCACATAGTGCTCTTTAATTACGGGCTATATGGAAAGAAACTCCTAAAAAAACTCAAGATATAAAAACATATATTTAATTTCACTCTTATGTATCCAGTCTCCCAATTTTATGTGGTTATTCTGACATCTAAAATGGCCAAGTCAGTTAAAGTCTATAGAGTAGGACTTCTTTTCTTTCTGCATCTCCAAGTACGATTCTCTTCTATCGCCCCTGACCGAAATGAACAGTAACAATATGCACAGAGCTTTCTCTGACACCTGCCAGGACTGACGTTCAAACTCAGTGTGTGACTGGATGAAGCAGAGATTTATTTTCCCAAAAAGTTAAATGAAATCAGCTTTTCTGGAAATGCAGGTAGGAGCGGGATTTTCTGCAGCGGTTCA
>NW_010417893.1:18874-43900 GCF_000710305.1 Buceros rhinoceros silvestris | reverse complement strand
GGTTCAGAAAAGCTGTCTCTCTTCTCATAAGGCTTCTGATATTTTTTTCCCTGTACAAGCTCTCTCCTTGCTGTTGAAGGTCAGACTGAAATTGGGCATAAGAGCGATGGCTCTTGGAGTGTATGCATTCAGTTTGACTTTCTTAAATGATACCGTATCTGAATCAGTAATTCTGGCCCATTCTCCCTTCTCCAGACCATGGTGAAGTCTAATAATTGTGCAGATTTTAGACTGCTTAGAATGATTGACCTTTAAAGCAGAAAACGATTCTCAGTCCTAGCAAGAGAGGAGGTTGTACTTTGCTGTTATAATTAAGAGAACTGGGTCATTAAAGTAAGTTTAAAGCAAATTTATGGGAATGAAATGCATTTAGTCATGATGCGAGTGTATAATTGAGAATTCTGGTCTTGTCTGTGAAGAAGAAATAGATGTCACTCATCAGTCCTGAGAAGAACGGTAGCTTGAGCCAACCTGTTTTCTTTAAGCATTGGAACAGGCTGGGAACATATGCGTGTTCAACTGTTGCATGTCATCCAAGCCCTGGCAGTCTTCAGCTGAAAGCTATTAATTTCTTAAGATGAGCTAACTCCATTGCTTGAAATCATAAAAGCATAACCTGTCTGATAAATTGCACACAAGTGTATGTTTGTAACCTTGTTCCTCAAGGAGAAACGATTGTATTTTGGTAATAAGTAACCGAAGTGAGCATGCAGTGTCAACTCAATTTTAGAACTAAGGGAGCTTAATCAGTTGCTGAAACTTGTTATCTATCTCCTGCTCTCCCCGCAACGTGGACCAAAGTTACAAAAGCGCTTAACAATGCCATGGAATAGGAGAAAGGTAATTCGAAGACATAGGAAAATGATGAGTGTGGTTTCGTTTTGTTTTAATAGTCTGAAATATTTGGCATACCTGATACTTAAGACATTTCAGATAGTCAGTGGCACGACTTGTCATCACACTCGTTGGATCTTTTCAAGGGATCAAGTCCATTTGATACAAATGTTCACAGACCTTTGTTCACTGATTTGCAAACTAGAAGCAGTAATTTTAATCATCTCTTGTGACTGAGTGCATTACACAAACCCCAGACTTTCACAAAAGGTTCTTGCTTGAACCTTGCAACTGTGGCTTCATATGAGGGGAAACCTCCAACATAAAACTTGCTCTCTCTGCTCTGGATTCTTGACTTTTCACTCTTGAAGTACATTTAAACCTACGCTTCACATTTACTGATTTTTGCCCATTTCTATTGTAATAAACATATTAAGCAAGTTTGCTGCCGAAGAGCCATTAGTGAAGCAATACTGAAGAGTTTTTCCTTGGAGAAAAAAGTCTGTTAAGAGCCTATTGAAAAGATAGCAATTAGTTAGGTGAGGCCAGCTCACTCTCTTCCTGTAATACCAGACTTTTAAAATTTTCATTCAGCTGTAGCAATATAAAGGTGATAAATCTTTGAATGAAGCTCTGTTATTAGGTCAAACCCTGAAGCAAGACCTCATAAGCTTTCAGATTGTGAGATGTGTCCCCTGGTTCTGCACATGCTGGACTGGTCCTGCCTAGGCAGTTGCTTCTCGTTAGCACTTGGTTGAGATTTCAAGCTTTGCTTTTGAGATTTTTTTTCTCACAGTAGAACTGCCTGGCTCCTGGTCCCTGCAGCTGCTTAGTGACCACAGCAGAGACTGCTAGTGTGACACTGTTTTGGATGGCAGTAACACCCAACCACACATGTACTCAGATCTGCAGGTTGAGCAGAATTTTTCTCTGCAAAATTTGATTACTTCCCTTCTTCGGCACTGCTCCCTTCCAACCTCACTCAGAGTAAACTAATGAAGAAAACAACAACCCCAAAAATAAAGTGAAACAAGAAACTGTAAGAAGGGAATAAGTCCTGCAGAATTCTCTGAGTCTTGTGTAATTTTCGTTTTGCAAATGGTTTCACTCTTTTCAGACTACGATGTCTGTAGTTTGAAGATTTTAGTCCATAATTTCTGTGTTTTTCAGCCAAGCCGAGTTGAGCTAAGATAGTGCTACAGCTAAGATAGATATCTCAGCTAAACCAATTAATCCCAATAATACTCGATGATGATTTATGCATTGGCTTCATGATTATGAAATTATTCATCCCTGCAGTGCACATGTGAGCTGTGTAACTTTCCATCAACTTGTATTCAAAACTTCTTTCAAATGGGGCTTTATAAACATAAAAATGTTTTTTCAAGTTACTGATTAGAAACAAAAAGAAAATTATTTTTTAGATGTGCTAAGAAAATGATATAACTCTAAAAGGAAGAGAATGCTATCCTTGTAAATGCTGTTAGCATAATCACAGAAACACAGAAAACTAGAGAATAACTAGCTTCTTTAAATCTGCAGCTCTTTGCCAAATTTACTCATCAACAATTCTGCTCTTAGAAGAGAACACATACCTTAGTATTGCTTCCGAAGCTGCCTTGGACTTTGCAGGCATTATTTTGGCAGTTCTCACACACGCTAGCAAGCACAGAGAATAAAGGTGAGGTGAACTTTGGAAAATATTTGGAATAGATTTTTCTTCCCTTTTCTTTTTCCTTTATTCCCGTCTTTCTGCTTTCCTGACTTCCTTTCTTTCCTCTTCTTTCCCCTTTCATCCCTTCTTTTTTTTTCCCTTCTATCATTCTTTCCCTCTTTCTCTTTTTTTTTTTTGTTCATTTTTTCATTTGATTGTTTTTAACTGTCCTAGGGCTTACTTACGTATAGAAACTTTTTACTTTGAGATTATAACCAAATATTAAATCATATGAAAGACTTTCGGGCTAAAAGGAAGAAAAAATCAGAAATATTAACTGAAGTTTTGGAAAGATTCTATTTCAAAATTACTCTTTTATTTGGAAAAAAAATCAGAGTTTAATCAGGGTGGTTTTATTTATACCTGTTATAAGCCTGCAATTTTGCTTTGATTAACAGTAAGTATGTGATACACACAATGTAAAAATGGTTTCTATACATATATTTTTCCGAGGCAACCATAAAATGAATTCTTTGCACAGCTCTAACCAGAGTTCTGACTCTCGAGGCTTCCTTTCTCTGCTTCCCATCCTTCCCTTCCTTCCTTCCAGAGAAATGTGCTACAGTTTTGTTACGTCAGTTCATCTTTAAACATTCTTCTTGCTGGCTCTATGTGCTCTGTTATGTTTCCAATTACAAAAATAAATAATTTTTAATCCAAAATATGAAGGTCACTAATTAGCTCATTTTTGTTCCATAACAGAAGAAACAATGTTAACTTCCGTAGCATCTAAACTGAATGTGGATGCCTCATGAATCTTAGACATATAAAGCAAGTATCTGATGATGGATGACAAGGTAAAAAAATAGTCCTGGAGAGGAAGACACAGAAAGATTAGACGGTGTTTATAATCATAAAGCAATTGTTATGTGCTCTGTAGACTAAGTGATATAAGGGCACAATGCGATGCTGTGCATGAAGAACCGTGTTTTGAAGAACTAAAGAAGATATTCTACTGAACAAGGCAGTGCATGTAAATAGTGAAATTTACTTCAGAAATCCTGCCTAAGCTATGCTGGAAGTTCTTCCAGAGCAGTGCTCAGTACCTTATTAACTTTTAAAGAAGGAGGCAGTAGTTAATATATGCAGACAATAGAAAACTTCCTTCTATGACATGATATATCCTTTGTTGCCATATATTTTATTGCTCTCTTCTCAGAGGTTCCTCAGTAATACACTGAAAATGCTTTAGGAAGCCTGAGCAGGCCTCCGAGTCCAGCCAGACTCAAAGCACTGGCCTGAAACAAACTTTGTGCAAACATCAAACATACAGCAAGCAGCATCCTGTCTGGTGGCAGCAATCTGCAGGTGATTTGGTGTTCATTTAAATTAATTAATTGAATCAATGGATCATGATTTTACATAATCACGTATAAGCTGGAGATGAAAATTTACTCATTGAAATTGAAGGGTAATTATTTGTTAGTGCTTTGTTACAGCAAGTCACAGAAGTTTTCATATGTAAACCTAAGGATTTTGATACTTTCATTTATTCCAGTTGGACTGAGGAGTCAAAGTTGATGTTTTCATAGGTTTTATTTGGGACTATTTCTGTAATAAATATACAGTATTATTCATAAAATAATATTACAATGCAAAAGTCAAAGTCAATAAGGATAAAACAGTAAAATCCTAATGCCTCATTTCCATACATTTGTTACAACTTTTTAAACTGACATGTTCTGACAACGTGCTTTGATTTTAATGAAGCTGTCTTACCAGTTGAAGAATCTTCCACTGTAGTAATTAAGATTCTCATAGTTTTCTAGTTAAAGTGCTCTAGAGAATTGCTTATTCTTTCAAAATGCTTCTCTTCAAGGCAAGAAAAGAAAAAGAAAATCAGTTCTTTCAAAAAGTGTTGTCTCTCTTGAATCTAACTTGGGATAAATAACTGTTTGATGAAATTGGGACCACTTTTTAATTTCTCTTAGTTAAAAAAATAAAAAACCCGAACCTAACACAACGAAATACTCTTACTTTGTTAACATCCTTCCATAAATACTATGGGAGCATATGACAAAGGTGAGACGCATGGCAATTTGTTTTGTGGTTTGGTTGTTTGTTTAAGAAAATTTTAAACATCAGCTTCAGTCCTTTTTATACTTTATTCACTTACCTGCCTGTAAAACAAATCACTATTTATGTGCCGATTGATGCAGCTGTGAAAGTTTGTGAACTATAAAATTCTGACTTACAGTTTATCTGTGTTCCTTGTCTAATTATATTTCTTTAGATAGCAGAGAAATAGAAATACTGAAAATAGATGGAACTTGGTACCACTGCTTAAACTGAAGAAACTAAGTCTTCTTACTTCACTGATTTAACTCATTTTGTACTCTTTGTTCCCCAAATGAAACTTCAAGAGACAATTCTAACATTTTCTTTTAATTTCCTGGTATTCTTGAAAAATCTCACAAAGGAAATTAAAATATTATTTTCTGAAATATTAACAGCTAATGCTGTGTCCCAGTGCTAGCTTTGTCCTTTGTGGGAAATTCGATGTACATCATTGGAAGTTTCATTTAAAGGACCATCATTTGGGTTTTAAAAGACTAACCCGTTTCTAGGAGAGCAATACTAGAAAGATGCGTGAGCCATCTTATGAATTAAGAGATTCTTTTATTCCTGTTACATTTTTGCTTCCACAAAAGAAATATGTGAGAAGAGACTGCAGTGTGAAATACTCAGATTCTGTTTTATTAACAAAGCTATGAAAATGACAGTTGCCTAAGAGAAATTGAGAATTTTTTTTTTAAAAGATAGAGATTCTGTCCTCTTGCATAAACAATGGCCTTTGCCTATTACATCATCACATTGTAATTAGATTTATTACAGCTGTGTGCTCATGGTTTGAGTAAGTGGGATATGTGATGTGATTTTAATTGGCTTATGTGTCATGCTGAGTTCACTAATGCATTAGAGCCTGCTTTGTCCTGCTGCTGTAGGAAACCGTGTAAAAAAATCAGCCAGTCCATTGCAGTCTTTCAGAAATATTCCACTGCAACAAATGGCAACGTTTTCTAAATTAGATTGGAGACTTAACCCATCAACCAAGTAACTATTGCCTCCTGCCTTTCCCCTCCTTCTCATCATAGTTGAGAAATCTCTGCTGAAGTCTGTTCTTTCAGGTCTGGTGCAAAACCAGCTCATCAAGAAGCACAAATTCTCTTTTTATTTCTGCCACAGGCTTCAGTCTATTTCTATCCACTCAGATAATGAATAACACTGGGCAGCTCATTTCTTCAGTCTGTGTCTTTATATAGAATTTCTGTGAATAGAAGGACTAGTTCTTAATCCGTCTCGGAGATTTCTGAATGAGGTACGAGGTGTGCAGCATAAGCATAATTTGTAATGACTCTTACGGATACTGAGAAATCATCATATATAATAATGTAGTAATATATTTGCCCATATTATAGGTCTTCATGTGTGTATATTGACACCAACCATATCAAGGTGGAATATGCTTAGGGAGTTTGAGCGTACAATTGAATGATCTGAATTTGTTTCTCGTTTTCATCTAAAAACAATTTCTAAAAACAATTGTGAGGTCTATGTCACCATTGCTATGAATAATGATGAAGTCTAAATGTGATTTAAACCTAAACCGGTAAAAATAGGGGGAAATTAACTTTAATCTGAACTTAAGAAAATGTTCATAACAAGTGTAAGATCTTATGGAGGCTGAAACCAGCTGAGAAATTGTATGACTGTCTTTGAGGGATCTGTTATTACAAATACCAGGTGCTCTTTGCATGTCTGCAAGGACTTTTTAGAAGCTCCTCCTATTTATATTACATTATTGGTGCAGTTTTCTCCACAACTGGATAGTGAAGAGTAAATCATAGAAGTGCAAGTGTACATTCACATATTTGAATTATTAGTGGCACACTCTTACTCTTCAGAGAGAGAATTGATGGTCATTCTCCAGTTGCAGCCTCAGTTAATACAATACATGGATTTTATTGTCCTGTTATCTTAATAGTGGGGAGTGACCCTGTATTTCAGTCATGCAACAACAATTCACTAACAAACAAATAAATATGTAACATTCAAATATTTGTCTGTATCTGTGAGTGATCTAGACTGAGCCATGGTCTGGCATCTTGTCTGGTCAGATGAGATAATTTGAGTTGTCTCTGTGCTTCCTGAGTTCAAACTTCCCTTTTGTTTGAAATCAGTACGCTCGCATGGATAGCGAAGTCCTGTCTGCTCCCTTAGGACATCCACTCTGTTGGAAATTTTAAAAACCAAATAAAAGTTAAGTGTTTGGTTTTGCCAGGTTACTTTATGATTGTGCAACATACCTCTTTATTTCTTCTTGCTTATTTTAGGAAGAAATTTCGGTTTTGGTTTTGATGAGCTCTGGTCATACCTCTGGCTGTGCTGTTACAGAGTTTGTAAAAATGTATACACATGTGGGGAGCAGATAGCTTTTACAATGCTATCCTAATAAATGATGTAAATAAGCCCATGAAATACCCTGGGAAAGTGTTTATTCTATAGGCTGTAGTGCCCATAAATTGAACACTGAAATGAAATGCAGTAATGGGTATAACCAGTTTAAAATAATACAATATTTTGTGTAAAGCTGTTTTCAGTACTGTTTTGTCTGACTAAAAGTATTGTTGGTTTGTTTTGGGGGTTTTTTTTGTATATTTTTAAAAAGGCTTCGGAGTCTGATGATTTGTAATTTTCCTTTGTATGCTTTGCAGGTGGTATAGTATGGTGGTGTTTGCTTTCAAAAATAGAAAATTTTGTAATAGAAGTTTCCTGCTGTTTGATTTAGAAAGAGAGCCAATTATGTACAAATCTTGAATCACTGTCACATGGGTTTGGACAAAAGGTAAATTATGTCTGATATTAAACAGGTAAATTATGTCTGACATTAAACAGATACATGTGCACAAACTGTGCCTATCTGTGTTGATGAGCTCTCTGATGTCAAAGACTTGTTAGAAATTGTGTACTAAAAACGAGCTACCTATGATGCAATCAGCAATGGCAGATTTTATTTTAAGTTACACTTTTGAGTATTGGGTTCTATGTCTTGATCCTGAACTGGTGAAGTCACAGGAACTTTATCATTGACTTCTGTCTGTGTGAGGTAAAGGAGAAGAAAAAAAAAAAAAGATGTAGTAGAGAATAACTTTTAAAGCAGTTAGATAAAGAAAAATGAATTTGAAAAGTAGGAACTAACAAGTATGGTTATAGATCTAGCCGCGTTCACTGGAGGGGAATACAGAGAAGCAGCGTGAAAACTACCTACCAATGTATAATAAATACCATAAAGAGAGGAGTGAGCAAATATTTTTCTGAATTATTAAACACACAACTAGCAGTAATGGGCTTTGATTTCTTCATACAAACTGAAGCGACTTTACAGAATACGATTACAGAATGAAATATTCTGACAATGGAAATTGCAGGGTTTCTGGTATTGAACATATTCAGAGCTGAGACTCGTTAATACATATGTAAAAGAAGCTTCACTGTGACCAGATATTGCCAACTTTGAGAGTCACAAGTACAGGAATACAAACCTAACCCTAGGTGACAGCTGTGGAAGAGTCCTGTAAAGCCGAGTAGCAGCTAGGCCATCAGTGCCAGAGTCTGGAGTCCTTGTTCAGACTCATCAAGCTGCTGGGTGATCTTCTCCTTTAGCACCAAGGGATGATGGTATTTTTTTCCTGCCTGCGTTCCAGCTGTTGCACCTAGACAGTGTAAGGTGTCTTAAGTGTGTAGGATAAAGCGAAGAAATATAGAAGAACAATGAAGAAAGGTGCATCTGTATATGGGGTGTGTGTTTGCACCTACATTAATTTCCTTAATTGCTGTGTTCTTCATTTTTCCTGCATGGAAGCAAATATGTTAGCAAGCCCCAGCATCTGGAGCACAACTCCGTGTGCTGAGGTCCAAGAGGGGCATTTGTTCAATGCTGAGAGACCTCCTGTCTGCTTTCTATTTTGTATGCTCCCTGCTTTGAACTTCGGGGAGCTGATCCACAGAGAACAATACCATAAAACATTTCTCATGAAGTCAGTGGAGAAGGTGAAAGTACCCAGATAAGAAAGTCACAGGGATACCAACCTTGACTGTCATGCTGTAGTGCAAACTGAAGTATTTACTGCTTCGGAAACCTTTTCAAACATAGTTTCACAAATCTACACATCAACGCATCGCACAGATGAGTACTTGTAGATGTTAGTTGTTCAAGTCTTTTGAGACCGTGTAAGCACAGAGTCCAGGTCACTACAGTGACCTGCCTCTCTGTAACACCCAGCTTTCACCCTGTACATGTACGGGTCTGTGGTACTTGTCTCTCCCCATTCTTCAGTGGTCTATACATGAAGTTTTCTGAACAGAAGATCCCTGTGCTTCCTTGAAAATTGTAACTAAAGATGCATGTGCACCTGTTTGGGAAGAAAAAGTGGTTTTGAAGGTTCTTGTTATCTTGTCTCCCTGTGTAGTCTATAAATGCAGTCTGTAATTAATGTAACGTAATCTCGTCAGGTGTTTGCAACCATGTTTCTATCTGCATAAATCAGGCCTGCCCTGAATCCTGGTGAAAGGCAAGTGCTTCTGAAAGCCCTTAGCCAAACCCACAGGAGGACTTGCTGCAGTTGTTTGAAATATGCAATGTAACGTATATTTAAGGAAAGCAGGATTCATGAACTAAGTATTTTTTGTTGTTTTGAATCCAGTGAATTTACATTAGGAGTAGATTTGGCCCTTTATACATTATCGTTTAGAAGCTGTCACAACTCTTGTATTCTTCTTACAAAGCAATAGGTTCCCTAAACTGTGTAATCTCTTCCGTGCCAGACTGTGGATTTGATTTCCTGACTCTCCAGGAAATAAAAAGCTGGTATGTCTGGTAATAGGATAAGGCCACCATACGAAAACATGAGGCAAGTCTTCAGTACATCTACAGAAATGTCTGTGGGGAATGGCATTATCATTATTTTCTTCTTTTTAGCAAATAAATTAAATAGATTTGTAAATTCTTCAAAGTCAATAGTAAATAAATGGAAATAGCATCAGAAGACAGGAAAACAGATAAATACCTGAGCTTTTGCAAGTCTCTAAAGTGACACTAAGCCTGCTGGTGTAACTGATGATTACCAGGAAATCTGAACCAGTGTGAGTGGTATTTGTGCTTCTTAAAGGTTCTGTCAAGGGACAAGAGGCGGTGATGGAAATGATGCAGCTGGATATATTGCCTGATCAATTAATTTTGATGTTCTAATTGTT
This sequence comes from Buceros rhinoceros silvestris, assembly GCF_000710305.1. Taxonomy (NCBI): domain Eukaryota; kingdom Metazoa; phylum Chordata; class Aves; order Bucerotiformes; family Bucerotidae; genus Buceros; species Buceros rhinoceros. Next base: position 34,098 of record NW_010417893.1, on the reverse strand, counting down.
CTAAGTATTTCTCATAGCTGTACCATATCAGCCTTTACTGTGTGTTTATTCTACAGTAATCTGACAATGTTTTGTAGTTACTCATCCCCTGAAGACTGTTTATGAAATGTTTGTGTACTGCTAGAATTACAGAATGGGTATTTCAAAAGGAGTGTGCACTTTTTGTAAAAAGAACGTCACTCATATAGGTGTAAACCAAACCAAACTTGTTGATAATCTTTCTTGCATGCTATTTTTCCAGATGTTTTACCTTTTAAAACAATAAAACCATAAGAATTAAATGATAAAGAAGAGGAAGTAGGGGGAATTGAGAAGAAATGGGGTAAGTAGTGATGAAGAGTATTTTCAGCTGTGGTTTTGAATGAGGCAAATTGCTGAAACAGAGACATACCAGGGGTCTAATCCAGACAACGGGATCTGCAGGGACTTAACTGTCCATCAGTATTTAGAGAGGAATTTTGTATTTTGCCATCTCTTAGTGAGGTTTGGATGTTTATGTTAACCAGGGTACACAAATACTTAGGAGCAAGGCAATTCTAATAGTCTATGGATACCTAATAGTCAAACATACATACTCATACATTTAAGAGTCAAACTCTTAAATGTTATGTTAGGCGAAGAAGTACGGAAGTAGTATCAGTCAAGATTTTGCAAAAAATGTCGATGTTTTAAATTTCTGGTTTTTATGGACTAGAGGATGTACAAGCACATAGATATAAGATCTCCTTAGATGAAGGTGGTCAGAACAGGGGTGCAGCAGCACTGCCTTAAAGATAACAGTAAATGTCTGCAGAATTGCTTTATGGGAGAGAGAACTGTTTCCTTGCCCTGTGCTCAAGACTTCCATCCTCAGGAGTGCGAGTTACTCATGCCTGTAAGTTGAACCACACAAAAAGGTGTATTTATAGCTCTTCTAGCTGGCCATAGACATGGAATCTGAAATTAGTTCTCTTTCTCTTCGTGAGTAGGTGGAATTATTTTCAGAAATTATTTTCAGAGCAGTCAAAGTCTTTTAAAGTCTCAGGAGAAATATTTCTACATGGCCAATGCAGAGTCTTTGAATGGAATTGCCTTCAGGGGGATTCACGTATGTTCCAATTGATTCCATATTTAAAATCCAACGTGATGAAAGAAGACAATCATGTACGCAGTGGAAAAAGTTCAGGAAAGGACAGCAGGATGTATGTTTTAAACCAAATTAAGAATAAGGAAAAATTGTTATGTGTTATAGGCATATTTTTAAAACATATTTATATTTGTGTATGTGCACACGTGCATATCTATATTGCAGACAAGTCTGTTATATAAAACTCAGTGATAATATGCAAATTTCACCAGACCTTGTGGTTTCAGCCAGATGATAATTGATGAAAAAAAAACATATGCATGTTTGCAAAGGGTGATAGAAGTGGCAATGTTCTTCCAGACTTTCAGTTAAAATTATCTGTAATGAATTAATATGCTACTGCAGAGTGAACAGACAATGCTGAGATACCTTTGGAATGAGAAGTATAGACGAAGTGTTGAGGTGTACTAAAAATGACCTGGAGCTTTCTTTGGATTGTTCTTCTAAAGTCTGCCCAACAAGAATAGTTGCACCCTTTCCACCTCTTAGCACTTTATTTAGGAAATCATTAGCCTGTCTTGTGGACATTGCATTTATCTTCAATATACATCTTTTTCTCTGCTTTCAAACTTTGTGGTTAACTATATTGTGAGCTCATATTCTCTCCCACTAGATGTTATTGGTGAAAATAATCTAAACAAAAGTGTGTCAGCCCCAACTTACTTGCACAGTTAGTCAGTAGGTGGTACTTGCTTTTCTGTTACATGTTACATGAGCAGAGTCAATATAGACACCAAAGATGCATTTCTTGAATGTTGGGTGCAGGCTGGACGTCACATTTTATATAATCATATGAAAAATGTTTCTGGAATTGAAATGGTGGTTTTAGTGGTCTTCCTCATAATGAAACACTGTCTTCTGTATTCACTACCCCTCACCCATTATTTCTCTAACACTGCAGAATAATGTGAAGATATTAAGAATGGACTACATTTTTCTATAATTAATTTTTAGTTTGAATATTTTTTCTGATTGTCCGAGTGTTTTCATTCTGTGGAAATAAGTACTGAGTTAATAGTTTTGCCACTGTTACTGACATGGTGTAGTGATGAACAAGAATAGAATAGAATAGAATAGGAGTAGAGTAGAATAGGAATAGAATAGAAGAGTAGAATAGAATAGACTTTCAGAGGATTTTTCAGATGTGATGTTGATTATATCCCAAACTTAACTGCAAGCATAACTGAGGTATGTGCATTGAGAGTATGGGGCAAGATCCCAAGAAAATTGTGCTGTATTTGCACTATATTTATGTATTAGAGCCCTGAATCAGTGATTGTTATGGACTAATAGCATACAAGAATTTTATTTTTAAAATGAAACTTTAAAATACAAATATCAGAATTTCTGAGAAGTTTGTTTCAGACTTTTTATCCTATTTCTCGAACACAGCTGAAATCTGCAGTGGTGGCTCTAGGTGGCACATTCTAACTGTTTTAATAACGCTTTAAGAGACTGTCACCGAGAGGTCAGTAGTTGAGGCTAGTGAGTGAAAGAGACGTATTGAACATGCGTTGGATGTACATGGGTGAGCTCAGTCCAGTGTCTGCTGGATGGACACAGAACATCACATTTGGAGGGACAGATGGAGAAGTTAATGAGAAGAGACTGAACGCTCTTCATATGTCATTTCAGTAGCACGTGTGAGCAGAAGACACAGGATATTTTTATTCTGCAACCTTGACTTTGTTGTTCTCCTACGTGTAGGAGCGCATTGCATTTGAAGTTTTCAGAACACACCTATCACGGGTATTAAACAAGAAGGGGACTTTATAAGAAAACAGAGTGAAAATAGATGGTAATTTTATAACAAGTGTGGTATGTGCATCCCTCCCTGCCCTGCATTTATATCAGTCCAGATTTTGTATGCCAAACTGCACTGTAGGCTGACTTTTTTTGAATGCTTAACTTAAGGCATTCATGCTAACCTGGTATTTTTGTACTGTAGTAAAATATTATAAAATTTTTAAAAAATAAAATATCAATAAAGTATCTGAAGTGAAATTTCAGTTTTCATTTCCCCCTTAATTATCTTAAAATAAAGTAGATTAACAATCTGGTTTTCATTCTTACCTCTTCTGGTACATTGCTAACCAGCCTGAAGTCTACGATATTTCTGATGACATGATACAAAATGGTGTAATATACATTTTATTGCATGAAGATGAAATCATTTCCCTTCATGCTGTGATCCAAATATAGAAGATTGTAGTACAACTGATGTAGAAAATGTATACGATGAATAGTAGTTATGTTTCTGAAGGAATGGGTTTTAGGGGAGAAAAGTAATCTTGATAGGAAAAAGCCCAATAATGAGTTGTATTTGTAAACACATTACAGGAAATGTTTGTGCTTCATGCATAAGGTGGTATTTTCTCATTCACCTATCAAGGTCAAAAAAGCTTCTTACACTCCGAACTCTACAGTTTAAATGTTTTAGGTAATAAATTTAAAATCATAACTTCATTCTTACATGAAATACTGCATTGCTGAGAACACAGTTACATTAATTGTGTTGTCCATATTTTATATGAACTATCATCTGCACTAGGACTTCTGTTGTCAGCTTTATTCCATTTGCTGCTTGCTTTCATTTTTAAGGTGTGTTTTGTTTGCAGTTTTATGCTGTGTACTTTGCGTTGTTTCTTTTCTCGGATTACTGTTTTTATTAGACTGCAAAAGTTACAAATAGGACCTATATGAAATAATTAAGGATCTTAATTTAAGCTTTGCTGAAACTTCAACCCATTTTATAATTAATTAAATTTTTTCCTGCTTTTTATGTTTGCAAGACAAAACAACGTGAGGTAAAATTATTCTAGAACACCTTGGGGAATGCAGATGGAAACTGTAGTAAGTCAAATGAGAAGGATTAAATTACAAGGAGATTCTCCTTTTTCCAAGTAGGACCTAACTTGCAAGCAGAAGAAAAATAGTACTTTTGCTAGTAGCAAGTCTGTAGAAATCATTCAATAAATAAATATGACATGATGGTAAGTTCTACAGGATCAGCCACATTGTATTTATTTTACCTCAACACAAAATGTCAGCAAAAATATCTCTTCCAAAAATAAAATAGCCATGTACAACCATTTCATAAAAAAGCAAAGTTGTGCACTTGAATAGCACCTCTTCATATATTGGATAAATTTTTACATCAAAACTACTGCTTTTTAGAAATGTGTTCCAGCCAGCATAATAACGGGTGGTTCATTCAACACTTTTTTACAGAAACGTAGAACTCTCAGTACTGGTCTTTGCAAACCGTCTTAAGTTCATCATCAAAGTATCTTGTTAAACAAGCTGTAGAATCAAGAAGTCCATGGAGAATGAAAAGTTAATTTCAAACCTGTTAATTAAAGAAAAGTAAAAGTGTGTTGCCATTGGGAAAATGCATGTCTCCTTCACATTTGTACCATCATGGCTTTACAACATGCAATATAAAGAAAATGGAGAAATTATGTATCTCCTCTAGGGCCTTTTCATGCTAGTGTGTTGTGAAATCATACGAGGTAAATGCAAATCCAGGCATTACTTCTCTTTAGCAGCATAAAAGAATTATATTAAAAAAAAGTATTCCAATAAACTTGTTTGTGTTATTTCTGTATTCCCCGATCAACAAAACTGAATTATTATGTCACAGAACAAGGGAGATGAGTCTACAGGTTGAGATATTGGGTTCATCTGTGTGCTGTTTCTAATTATGAGTATCATATAATACGACCCTGCCTCAGAAAAGGTATAGCTATACAATTGTATACAACCTGCTCTGTTGGTAGTAGCTCTTCTGTTAATACCAATTAGCAAGGATGAGTATCTGCAGGGCTCCTGCAGGGCTTTAGAAAAGTGGAGTGCTAAAGATCTTAGGTTTCTTTGTTCAATAAACATTACTATGGTTACTTTTATGTAACATACTTCACTTTTTATTACAGCACTGTATCTGTCAGCAGAAGGCAGGTAGGCATTGTTATTCATTAAGTATCAGATCGTTCTTTAAAATACAATAAATTCCATTTCCTATTTTTCATTCCCAGAGATTGGCTTACTGTATCCAAATTATAATATATTCATTGGCTCCATTTTTACATCAGATAACATTTTCTTAAATGTTTTTTGCTAGCCAGCTGGGGATAAGAAAGCATAGGTGTAAATGAGCATTCAGGATGGACAGAAGTGCACATGGTGTCGTTGGTGAAAACTCTGCTACATGTTTTGGGAGTTGTGTTAGACACTCTCAAGTTTCTGACTGGAAGGGAATGGGAAGGGTCCCTGTAAATGCAAGTTTTTGGTTTAAATTCAAAAGCAGAAAACAAATCTCAATCAAAGCCTAGTGCTGCTGATGCATTTAAACTTCACTTGCAGAAAGGTACCACCCTGCTGGGAATTTGTAATTGACTAGCAGAGGCCACTTCTTGTATTGATAAACTTCATTAACCCACAATCATCAAATAATTAGTCTGGAGATCATTCGGTCCAACACTCTGCTCGCAGCAGGAACAACTTCAAAGTTGTATCCATCTTGGATAGTAGATCATGTTGCTCAAGACTTTGTCAAGCTGACTTTGAGAATCTACAATGATACGCAGTCTCTCTGGGCAAACCTGTTCCAGTGTTTGATTGATCCAAAAATAATGTCATTATTTTTGCCTCCTAATATCTTCATTGATAGTGTTTGCTCTTGTTTCTTTCTGCATATTTGGAAATGCTTAGGGGAGAGTTTAAACTTAAAAAAAATTAGTTCCCCTGTCATTCTTGGATGGCTTGGCAGATCCGATTCGGTTGGACGTTGCAGGCATTTTTTTAGGTGAAGAAAAAGACTGACCGGAGAGTGACAGTTAGAAATTTGCTTGCATACAATATTTAAGATTGGTCACCAGTGCTTGAGCAGCACTGAGAAGGTTTTAATCTCTGGGATTTGAAATCCCTGAGCTATTAAGTATGCAAGATAAGTGTCATACATTTTCCATAGACTATAATTTATCCATGGATGGATGGATGGAGGTAAGCTGTTCATGTGACTGGAAGCTGCTGCTTCTGTGTCAGTCTCAACAATTCACCTGCCTCTGCTGAGAGGCAGCTTGAGGAAGAGTAACTACCCAAAAATTAGTGTGCTAATCGTTCTGTAGCTAAATACATCACTAACCCTTGTGCTGAACTCAAAGACTCGGAATTGTTACAGCCAGAGCAGAGCATTATGATCACCTTGTCTGACCTCCTGTCTTACATAAAGGATAGAGTTCTTCAACCATTTTTAAATGAGTAAGACAAATTCCTATGAAAAATACCTTATAAGATACAGATTGTCTACTACATGATAATTATTCAAATAGTTAATTAGCCTCTATATTAAAAACGTGCAGCTTTTTATAATCTCGATGCATGAACAATCAGTTTCTAGCTACTAAATAGATCACGGAACTAGACATTCTATGAAGCACATAATTATTCATTAAACTGAATGTTTGCTTAAAAAATATTTTATAATGGGAAATATCAATCACTTTTCCATAATGTAAAATTTGAAATATTTATGAAATCCCTCCATGTGAGATCCTAGAACATACATGCCCTGGATCTCTATCTGATTTCACTAATACCCGTCTTTACTCTTCTGTCTCCCATCTTCCTGTAATCTGTTTACACGTTACTTGCTGTAGCAGAGTCAACATATTACGAGTTCATTTACTTTACGTGTGTTTAAATGTGTTCCTGTAATAGCATAAAATCTTTAGGGACTCTCAGATCATTTGAATAAAGAATGTGATTCTTCTATTTTTCCATCTGTTTTCTGATGGCTAGTAGATTTATTTCTAGTATATAACTCCATGTATCAGGTTTTCTTGTCATGTACTGTCATGATCATTAAGAAGAGAGTTAGAGAATATAAGATTGACATATGTTTCAGTCTCTGTAACATTTCAACTTGCAACTTCTTCAAGGGAAAGCCACAATAAGAGAACATTTATGGTATTGTTCAGTTTTTCTGTTAGAAGGACGGTTATAATTACTATTAAAATGCCTAACAGTATAAACTCAGGTGAGACCATTGTAAAAAATTAACACATGTACATAATTAGCAACACCCAGTGTCAGAGAACCAAAGGATGAAGATACATCCACATTACTATAAAACAAGGCCTCCTCAGGTAGTGCTGCATGAGGTGGTGGCAGGTAATTTGGTGTTGTCTTGTACATTTGTTCTCTGTTACTGTTTCTTCCTAATGAGGATACTTTTGAAAGAATTTAGGACTCATTGTGATTTACATTAGGGTATTTTATTTTAGCTTTTTTTCTCTTGGGAGAAATGTTTTTTATTTTATTCAGCAAAAAAAAAATATTCTTGAGATGGCTACCATACAAAAGCAATTCCTTTTGTAAAACTAATTGCTTTACCTTTCTAACATTTTCTCTGTAAAGTCTGCTGCTTCTGCCAAACACTTGGACTTGACTACCTTTTAGACTGAGGGCACATTTGTGGATCTCATACTGTTCACAGATTTAAAAAACCAGGAGAACGCCCCACAACAAACTGCAGAAGAATCCGTGAAGGTTAGTAGGTGATACAGTGATGTTAGTGAACTAATTCATCGGCAGTTAATTCCTTGACTTTATTGGATTATAAGACATATAAAGTAGCAGTAAGATGGAGACTGTTATTTATTGTATAATTTTAGACTGAAATTAGTATTAAAGCGTAAGGAAATTGTACTATGTGATTTAGGAGCTTGATTTCAATTACTTGAAACTTTTTAAAGCCATAGGTCATCTTCTCGACTGGTATAAATCAATAAAATTGCTTTAGTTTATGCTAGTTGCAGATATGATTACGTATTTTTTAGTTTCTTCATAACTGTATTCTTTCCTTCAGATATTTCAGAAGAGAAGCCCTACAGCCACACTTCAGAATGTCAGGAACTGTAGAACTGATTACCACGGGAGATTTGCATCAGCTGAGCCCATTTAACTTGGTTATTTTCTACTTGTGGCTGATCAAAAACCCAATAGGCTATACTGTGCCTTTACCTTCTTACACGGTAGCAGTTTGGGAGTTATCTGAAGAGATAAGAGATGTGTGTCTATTTATTTAAAAATTTAGATAGATCACAGAAAAAAAAATATGCAGAATTTAACTGTTACTAGATCATTTCAGATAGGAGTATAACATGCTCCCTCTAGTGATGAACAGGTGATTTCCAAAATCTTCATACGATTATAAGATCACTCATTCAAAATGTTGGTCACTAGTAAAACTTGGAAGCAATCTTTTACATTCTGGTGGTATGCATTGTGCGTTATTGCATACATATTTGGAATAATATCTCAACAAGAAGTTGAAATGTTTCACTAGATGTACTTGAGTGCAGGATTTCTGGACATATATCACTGTTATTAGTTCTATATTCTGTGAAGATTCTGTGACTTTCGGAACATATTTGTGGTGAATTAATTTTCTCGATCCAGATAAAAATAAATTCACAACAAGAACAACTGTGAATTAAATAATAAGTAGGCCAATTTGCACTCCTGATTCTTACAACCTTAAATCTTTCTAAAATATTATTAAAATTCAACATTCCTTATACAGAATGATGTGTAAGCAATACGTATTGCAAAAATTACATTCCATGGATATGTAAGAGGTGGGTTTATGCAGTAAATATAGCATTACTTCATTTATAATTATCTTTATTAGATGTAATTCAGCCAACCAGTATAATTTAGATACACAAATGCATCTACTTCTTCAGTAAAAATATGCTTGCTGCCCTTGACAGCCTCATGCCTTAAGCAAACCCAGTGTATTGAAAGCTCTGCTTCTTCATGCTTTCTTGTGGAGTTCAGCCAACCCAAAACTTTGTTGTTGCTGCCATTGTTTTATTCTGCTTTCAGAAAACCATTTACTATAACTAAAACAAAAAAGGCCTTGTTTCTAGTAATTTCTATTCCTCAGGGTCAACTGATTCAGTAACTTGTGTTCCTGACTACGTTTTCAAAACCTTAAGAAGTGTTATATTTAATGCTTCTTTATTTAGGGAGCTTTTATACTGGAATTCAAATTAAATTCTTTGAAGGACATTCTTTTAAACAAACAAACAAAACCAAGCAAACTTCTTAAAAGGAAGAAACACAGTTAATAAATGAACTTTGTGTTAAGCTATGCAGATAAGATGTTACAGTCACAGCTTGATGTGTGGTCTAGTTACTTAGTCATGGAATATAAGCCATTTTTGACAAATGACTGACAAAGGTGCTGCATCAGCGGTACACGTATGTCAAAAATAGTTTTGTCTGGGGAATTTCTTGAGTTCCATGCCTGTCTGTGGTAAACTAATACTACATCGTGGGAGTTAAAGTTGAAATTCGATCTGGTAACCCGGCAGAGGAGGTACAGTAGTTGGATATCATTCCCTGTGAGCTGGTTCAACAGCTGTATGAAATAAGTCCTACTGTGTGGCAAACCTGAGGCTTGTTTGCAATTGAGAAGTCATTTCCCAAGGTGTAGATGACTCCTACCTTCTGCTGAGCACGGTGGCCCAAGAGTTGAGGTTTGTAGTGTTGATACTTTGCTGTTCCAGTAAAGACTGCAGCAATGTCTCATCCTTCTAGAACTCATTGTCGTTCTCCCCTGGAGAAACAAGTGTAACAGCAGTGTTAGCTGAGGTTTGGCAAGTCTACATACCGCAGTGTGTCCTGACTAGTATTGAGTGAGCACAGCGGTATTCGTGTTTAAAGAGTTTAGTGACAAATGCTGTGTGCCTCAAAAACACAAGGAAGGAGCCTGAGCCAAAATAGGCTGCCTGTGTTCCCATTCTCCATCACTATACCAGTGGTAGCAAGTCAGCTCTGCAGTGCTAAGTGCAGGGACACCACCTTTTCCTAGAAAGTATCACAATGCTGAAAAGTTGTCCCATAGGATACAACTTTCTTCTACACATTCTTCAAGAAAAATATATATAAATTTGTTTCTTTATTCTGCTGGATTTTCATAATTAGTTTTTGTGAGTGCAAATTTTCTACTACATTTGTTCTGAATATCCGGACATTATTAATATTTGGGCTTACAAGTGGTCTGAGATGTATCTAATTTATCTAACTTCTCTCAAGTAAATTTTGATTTTCATTGATATTAGTAAAAATTAAGCTGAAATTAAACATTGCAAATTATTTCTAAGTAACAGGCCATCATTCCTTGGATTTTGATGGAGATGTGTCTTGAAGGTATACTGTCTTACTTTCTTCAACAAAGCTGAAATGAAGTTTCTGCTTGACTTTCTATGAAGAGAGGAAATTGATAGGTATATGGCATGCACATATGTGACTTATTCATGACACAGAGAGCTCATGATTTGGTAGATACAGCGCTCCATATTGATGCTCATAATATAGTTCTCATTTATGAATGTTTGGACCCAATCATGATCTCATTTCAGTGAATTGCAGTTTTGCTGTTGATGGCAGGAGTAGAAAGGAGAGGCCTGTTATTATTTCACTTGTTGACTTTAGGGAATTCACTTCCAAATTATGAGTTATCAGATTACCAATTGCAAAATATTGTCTCTAATGCCTCCTGTGTTATCTAAAGGCAAACCCAGAGTTTAGTGGATAAAAATCAAGCAACAGAGGGGAGGCAGTAGAGAACAGCTTCTGAAATCACCTCTAAGTGTTTTGTAACCACATTTTTAGTGCACTTTGAAATGCAGTCTTCAGAATTGTTTTAAATTGAATTTTTATCTTTCTGCTAAAGGAATGGGATCATTTACATGGTCAGATGCAGCTGATGTTCCCTTGGTCTTTAACACATCTCAGATGCTCATTGCCAATTTAACAACCACCCCATAACATTGACCATATATCAATGTAGAGCTCCTGAGCAATAGGTGTCACTGAGAAAAAGTGCTGTGTTCTACCCAAGGCCAAACACGCAGTATGCTTCCCATCTTGTGAGTAAACTCAAAAGACACGTCTGCTGAGGACATTTGGGTTTATTGTATCAATTCTTGTGTGGTTAGGATTTATTTTCAGATTTTAGAAGCTAATTTGTATTCTTGTGGCTTATTGTTTGTTCCTGTTTGTTATATGCTTTGATTCAGATTCACATTCTGTTCATATGCAAAACTTCTAGTGAGCTAGTATCATTTGAGTGGATAGATAACAAGGTCTGGATTTGTCACTGGCTGGAAATGTGCCAGGTTTGTCAGTAGTATGGTTTTCAGATGACAGTAAGGAGGCATTCTCAGTTTTTGTAACTCCAGAGACCATTTGAAACAATCACAACTGATTGATGTTGTCATTGCTAAGCCAGTGGACTTGTTGCCACAATGATGTATTTGAATCCAACTCATCAATGGCTAGATTACTTAAAAGTGTGAACTGCCCCCTCAGATAAGTTCTTTCCAGGAAAGTAATGTTGGGATAATTTGAGAAATTTCTTGGTGGGCTTATTAATTATCTGTTGGGAGAAAACACCATGGATCTGAAGAGCCTTGGCTGGATTTATCTAGTTAAAGCCCCTTAGCTGGGCCCTAGTGCAAAAAAGCTTTAGCTTGGGTTCACCTCACCTTGCTTTAAGCACGTATTGGAGGCCAGGAAGGAGGAAACTACTGATCCTAAATGCCTTCTGAAGTTAGTGGTGAAGCTAGAAGTGTCAGTCTGACTGAAATCACACTCTGCTGAATACAGAGGAAACCTTGGAGATTTGGTTATACAGCGCAGGTCTGCATTGAATTGTATCAGCATACTTGTGAAACCATCACTGGATATTCGCTGTTCCTTTTAGGAGCTTAAAATTAGGATAGAGCAGCAGAACAGTGTTGTGTTAGTAAAGAAAAGCACAACAAATCTGCAAAAATGGCAGTTGGGATGATGATTAGAGAAACTCAAGGGCAAGTGAAAAAGGAAAGTTTTCTTAATATTACTGTCAGCATTTCAATGAAAGTACACATAATGAAATAAGCAGACAAAATTACATGGAGGCTCTGGAACCAGTGTACAACGGGGTAGGAATAAGCACTTATCCCAGATTATCTGCTACACTCTTTGTGCTTCTAAATGTGGATTTTCACTCTAACATGAAATCTGTATGCACTTCTGAAACACTACCACTGAAAATTAAACTAGTTTTTTCCTCTAGACAATTCACAGAGGAAAATCAGGGTGTTTGGTCTAGCATCATTTGAATCAATTATGTAGAGTTGGGTCCTACATACATACTTTGATTTAATAGAGTTTTTCCCAAACCGTACATAATAATACCTCATGAAAGTCCATGACACTGTTAGATAATAACACCACAATTCCATCATATAACCAGAATTTAAATTCTGTAATGAGTGGCGATGAGAGCATATGGTTTTGTTAGTCAAGGCACTGAGGACTACCTTTAACAGTTGTCAGAAACTGTTTCACCAAAGGCAAATTTAAACAGCTACAACTAGTTATTAGAACTCTTTGTTATTCCTCTACCCTGGGAAACTGAGCAGCTGTCAATTGTCTCAAGAGATCACAAGAAAAGGGATGAGACTAAAAGGATAATAACCCCAAAAGAGTGATATAAGTCTTCTAGGGCTACTACATATAATGGGATTAATGACACACTGTAAAAATACAAAGATTATGCTGTATTTGTTTCATGAAGATATTTTGATTTCAGGAGGAACTGTTCAGCTAAAGAGATTGTCCACTGCTCATATAAGGAGAAGCTAGGGTGGCATGAAGATTTTTAGAACTGTTAGTTACTGAACGTAAGCCATACTTCATGGCAAGCACATGTTTAACAGAATGGACTATAGATCAGGCAACATATGTATGTCACGTACACCACTCCCAGTAAATTGACAAATTATAAATTCATCTCAGATTTTACTGCTGTGAATGCAGGACATATTGGAATGAAGGGACCACTGCATTAATGGCATGTGGTGCCAAAAAAAAACCAACATCACATTAGGCTTTGGATCGAAGAGATGATTAGCTTGAAAAAGTAATAGCGAAACTGTACGTAGCTCATTAATTGAACTCTGAAGAATCAGAAATGCTAAGATACTTGAAAGGAAAGAAAGGGCATAATTATAAATTAAGGAATATTCGCATTCTCTGATAGCTGGGGATCTAGAATCATTGACCCACCCTCTTCAGGGAATTCAGTTTTCTGATACTAATTATTAGAGATACAAATTCTTAAATACTAATTAATTACATTCATAAAAATAAAAGTAGCGTAATTAGATATGCTTCAATTTCATATAGGTACTTTAATTTGCTCTGTTATCATCAGTAGCAACATATGCCAGTTCTTGCTATTTGTTTGGAGATAAAATAAGTGGAATTAACTCATCTCTAGTGACTACCAAATTGAATGTTGCAAGGTTGATTATTACAACTCTTCATATCAGAAAAAAGAAGCCACACTGTACATGAACAGCAGCAATTCTGATTAGACAATCAGAGAAACACTTGCCACTCACCAACAACACTTCTTTCAGCACTGCTGAATACAAGAAGAATATCAAGGTCACACCTGGAACTGGAACGTTTCAGGTTGTTCCAAGCCCTTCTTTATTTAGACATAACCTTCCACATAACACTTAGGTTCCTCTGGAATAAGGAAATTGTCCATTAGTTGGAGTACTTAGTCTTCATGAAATGACCTTCACAAATGCTCTAGTTACACCACAGAAATAATTCCTGAAGGAGATATGAATAGCAGTGGGCTTCCCCGCATTCAGAATTACATGACATTTATTTCCTCACCTTCACTGTATTTGACTCCTTTGAAGTTAAATCTAAGCTTATTTTTTCTTCTATCTTCAAAAGAGGAATGAACAAGGCTTTTTAAACTTCTTTTAAAAACTTGAAGATAGTCACAATATCTAAATCTGCAGCATGCACTTCTCAGTTTATGAGTATGCCATAAGATAATGACTCCTGTATAAATAATTTATTCAACTTGTTACTGAGGAATGATTTTTTTTATTATTATTAGTGTGAGTTAAGCTGAAAATAGTTTTTTTTTCTAAAAACAGCTGGGAAGATATCTGTTTCAAATAGGGTTTTTTTATGGGGACTTAGTTTTTAGGAAAAATAATTTAATATAAAAAAATAAGATTATTTCAAAATAATACATTTCTTTTCTGAATAACATAGTAGAACTGTTCCATGATGCATTCACTTACCTGAAAGAAGAATACATTTTCTCTCCCACTGTTTTAAACTAAACTTTTTAGAAAAGAAACATCAAACATTACATTTCATTGGAATTTACTGCATACATTCATAGATCAATTAAAACTTTATTCCCTATGGGAACCGGTGGATTAAGAAGAGCAAAAGAAAACCTTTTAACATGGAGCCCACATCATTATTGTGTGTATCTTACTTTTGCTGTTTGCAGTGGCAAGTAAGAGGAGGAAAGAGGGAACAAGATGCTTTCTCTTACTCTAGAAGCAGACAAGAACACTTGTCCTTGCTGTGCCACTGTGCCTGGGAGGTACAGCATTTGGTAGCCCGTAAGCTTCTACACAGACAGAGCAGCACTGCCGGGGGGAAGCAGTCCCACGGCATGACTTCTCCTGCTGCTCAAAGCCTTCCTGCAGCACGCGATGGCATCCCACAGTAAGAAGTACTGTCTAGCACTGATGGGATCCCTACTAAGGGAATACAGTTCCCTGCGTCTCAGTTCAGCACTTGCTCTGCTGGCTGGATAGCAGTTGGCCACCAGGAATTTCAGCTGTGAATCTGCTGGTGGTGTTGCACACAATATTTCATAGCCAGTCATTCATTTTCTTTGAGCTCAGTTCATGAAAAATGAGTGCAATATTATCTGCTGTTTCATATGAGCATATTTTGTCTAGGTCTAGTCCAACTGTCTAGCAGAGATTTGGCTGTTTATATCAATATGGTGGAAGCCAAGGAACAAAACCATCAAAACAGATTATAGATTGGAAAATAAAGAAAACTAAGTAACATGAAACTCTCTTCTACCATTCAGACACCATCCGTTGTTGTTTTCCAAAGTACTTTTTTGATTCAGAAGAAGAGATGTGCTCTGGATTGACGCTTGCTCCCATGCCTTGTTGGATAGATATTGTCCCAAGGTTCA
>NW_010417893.1:9020-18784 GCF_000710305.1 Buceros rhinoceros silvestris | reverse complement strand
AGCAGAACACAGCTATGGAGCAAGAATAGACTTGTGTCTGAAGATTGCCACGTTTTAACTAAAGACTATTATTTTCATTTACACATACAACTAGATTCCCTATTTTAAGAATAAGCTACCCTCATTTTTCTCTATGTCTTCTGCCCTAATCAGTAAATAACATTTTAAATCCTGTTATTGATTAATTTATTAACTGTTCTGTATCATTGACATAAACATCCAAAACAGCTGAAGTGAGCTTGGTTAGGAATACACCTGTGGATGTCTCTGTGGTAGCCTATTCTACAGTCCCTCTTTTAATGCCTCTCAAAAATTACAGATTTAGAAAATCCGTTGATAAATATTTTCAGAGATTTAATAGCAACAGCTAACAACTTCACAAATCCTTCTAAAATGTACTATTAAATAGACGTAATACAGGGTGCATGGTTTCCTGAATTTAAGTAAAATGCTTAGAGTGAAAAAGAATATTAGTATTTCTTCAGTTTAAACGTTACTGTTTTATAATCTTTAAAGGTTCACTAATTTCTGTGTATGACTTAAGCAGGTTCTTCAGTTTTCCATAGTAACATGTAAAAGTTGCCTAACAAAAAGCATCCACAACAGTTTATTCCTAATGTTAATAAAAACAACTGGTATAAAGTCAGGTTCTGATGTGGTGTGTTTCCAGGATTTCTGAAAGTGTATTTGAATGATGTGTAGAATAAATCGATGTTTTGACATCACCATTGGACAAACTATCCCAAATCTCACTTAATAATATTTCCGTTGATGCTCCAGTCAGTTGGACGATCAGAGTTGGTCCATCAGTAGTAAAAATAGAATTGATAAAACTGGGCAAAAATTCAGCTGTCATACCTGTGTATCAGACCTAGATGTACTGACAGACTACTATGCAAGTAGTTGTTTAACTACATCATCTATCCTCTTGAAGAGCTGCAAAAAATCAGACATTTTCCAGAAAAGGCTTTGTTCTTCCAAAGACCTTAAGAAACCATGTTCTAATTAAGCTTTTTCTAGTGGTAGAAAGCATTTTGCGTGTAATTAGCTATACCTTTGTCTTATTAGTAACATGAAAACTCTCTGTCTGGCTCTCATTAGCAGAAGACTTGTATAAATCAGAAGAAATGTATGGAAACATAAATGCTCGTGCATACATGATTCTCTCATCAAAATACCTTAGCACACATCCTGATCTTTCAGATAGTTCACTTGTGCACGTGTATTCACTTTCTTGTAAAAACCTGTTGTTATAGTTGGAATAAAGGTTTATGGGGGTGTAAACAACTTTGTGCAATGAGAGTCAAAAGTCTAAACTTCCAAAAGGGGTGGAGATTTGTCATCATGTTTTAGTTTATATCTTTACCTGAAAGAGTAGAAAACTGTGACAGATCAACACTGAATTTCTAAAGCATGTATAAAAAAATAACTTATTTTTTATTAACTCTACAAGTTCCTGATTAACCAAAATAAAAAGCCCAACTAGTACCACCACAATCTATCATCCATTTATCATCAGATCTTCAAATTCCTACTCTCAAATGTTTCTTTAGAGAAGTTCACTTCTTTCTTTCTACGTGTTTGGAAAGGTGATACGGTGGTTAGTTTTGTAATAAGCTTGAAAGATAGTGGGTTGTATTGCAGGAGTGTTTCCTGAGATATTAACATGGTTTATGAAGAAAGTGCCAGTGTCTTCTAGCCTTCATGGCTAGTATTAATTTTTGCCTAAAAAAAATCCCTACATTTTAAAGCAATAATGTGAAGTCCCGAATGATTCGTAACTGGTTTTCCTTCTTTACATCTTATTTTTTTTGTGCTCTGAAGATCAGATTCCTTCAGGCACTTGGGTAACCCCTGTAAGGTCTACACTTCCAAATGCCAGAATAATTGTAATTTCTTTATTTGGAATCTTCTTGGAACTACATAGAATATACTTTAAAGCATCATCTTTTCTGATTGTTTTTACAAGTATCTTCTGCAATATTTTGTGCCTTACTTGATACAGAGTATTCACACTTCTTTGTTATTAGTGTTTATCTCTGAAGTTAAGATACTCTTGGCAAAGTTCACAGAATCACAGAGAGGTAGGAGTTGGAAGGGACCTCTGGGGATCATCTAGCCCAACCCCCCCACTAAAGCAGGTTCACCCAGAACAGGTTGCATAGGATTATGTCCAGGCGGGTTTTGAGTATCTCCAGAGAGGAGATTCTACAACATCTCTACAACTGGACAGCCTGTTCCAGTGCTCTGCCACTCTCAAAGTAACCAGATTTCTCCTCGTATTTAGGTGGAACTTTCTGCGCTTCAATTTGTGCCTGTTGCTCTTTGCCCTGTCACTGGGAACCACTAAAAATACACTGGCCCCATCCTCCTGACACCCGCCTTTTAAGTATTGATAAGCATTGGTAAGATTCCTTCTCAGCCTTCTCTGCTCCAAGCTAAATTGACCCAAGTTTTTCTGCCTTTTCTCTTAAGAGAGGTGTTGCAGTTCCCTCTTCATCTTTCTAGCCCTTAACTGTACTCTCTCCAGTAGTTCCTTGTCCTTTTGAACTGGGGAGCCCAGAACAGGACACAGTACTCCAGATGCGGCCTCGACAGAGTGGAGTAGAGGGGGAGGAGAACCTCCCCCAACCTGCTGGCCATACTTTTCTTAATGCATCCCAGGATACTATTGGTCTTCTTGGCAACAGGAGCACGCTGCTGGCTCGTGGTTAACTTGTTATCCACCGGGCCTCCCAGATCCTTCTCTGCAGAGCTGCTTTCTAGCGGGTCAACCCCTAACCTGTGCTGGTGCATGGGGTTATTCCTCCCTTAGGTGCAGGACCCTACACTGGCCCTTGTTGAACTTCATTTGGTTCCTGTCTGCTGAATGGCGGCACATCTCGTCTGTCAGCCACTCCTCTCAGCTTTGTATCACCAGCAAACTTGCTGAGGGTACACTCTATCCCTTCTTCTAGGTCATTGATGATTATGTTGAACAAGACTGGGCCCAGTACTGATCCCTGGGGAACACTGTTAGCTACAGGCTTCCAACAAGACCCTGCACCACTGATCACAGCCCTCTGAGCTCTGTCATTCAGCCAGTTCTCAACCCACCTCACTGTCCACTCGTTTGATACACACTTCCTAAGCTTACCTAGGAGGGAGTTATGGGAGCCATATTTGTTATGTCAAAAGCTTTGCTGAAGTCAAGGTAGACAACATCCTCTGCCCTCCTCTCATCTATCCATCCAGTCATGCCATCATAGAAGGTTATCAGATTGGTCAAGATTTCCTCTCAGTGAATCCATGTTGACTGCTTTCGATAACCTTCTTTTCCTTCACATGAGATAACATCCAGAAAGATAATAAATAAAAGGTGCTTTACTTGCTCAAATTATGTTCTGGCAGCAAAACTTGAATAGCTGGGCTTAATGCTGAGTCAGAGTAGTTCTCGGAAGAACTTAATGAGGAATTCACCAACAGGAAGAAGAGGACCCTGTTCATGCTGCAATTACCAGACAATGAGTCACGTCTGTTTGTAGAGTGAACACTCAGTATATCAGTGCCTGTCACAGGATAACAGCATGAAAGTGCAATGATCAGTCTTTGCGTGGTGTAGAGTAGCTCTGGATATGTCACAGTTTGTTTTAAAGAAAAATGTTCAGGTATCTCTCTCAGCCTACAGCTCTTGTGCTGCATTTCCTCTCTGGGTGTCTTGCTGATTCCACTGGTCCTCTCGTAATTAACCAGATAAATAAATAAATAATCTTCCTACCAGCAGACCTCAGCCAGAGCTACTGTCATTCCCATCTCTTGATCTTACTTTGCTGTTCAGCTCCAATATGACTTAATTTTTAAAATGCATAAATTGTCTTTGGGGTGGTTTTATGCACATTGCACAAGGTCTGTCACATTGCATGAAACCAAAGGAAAAAATAGAAAAGGCAGGCTGTGTTTAATTGGAAGCTAATAATCCTGCTAACCACCAGGCAGGAGCTTCTTTAGCTTATCTAATGTATGTCTCAAGTTTAGAAAGAGTGAAAATCTAGAAAACCGCAGGCTGAATGCGTGGTCTTCCCATAAAGGATGCGCTTGTCTGTTACTATGTGCATGCAAATCCAGGAAGTCACTGCCTCTGTTTTACACTATAAAATATAAAACGTACTGCCCTAAGAATTATGTAGTATCATAAAACGTACAACCTAGTACACAGTCCCTTAAGATGGCTTTTCACAATATTACACTTCAGGAAAAATCAAGGTGTAACAAATAATGTCATTAATCCCAAAGTATATTAGAAACTGTTAAAAATATGGATCAGGCCTTTTTTTTTTAAGGGTTTCTTTTTATATGACCCAAAATCTCCACCTAATTTCAGTTGACAGTGGCTGAAACCATGTAGTTAAGCAGCGTTTCTGCTGGTATCAGTGGTTACTGATGATGCACAGGGACAGGAAAACTTCCGTTTAAATCACATTAACTAAACACCCAGAAATGAAACTATAAGTTCTGTGATGGAGTATGGCTATGTGCTTTTCCATTCTTTCTAAAACTTGGACAGAAGATCCTAAAGATAGTAAAAACACACTGTTTCTTCCAAACAGTGTCTGACTTTTCTCTCTGTGCACAGGTAGCATTGCAAATAGTGCTGCAGTCTCACAGCTCAGCAACTGAGCCTTGTCAATGCCTGGCCTTGTCTCGCTGTAGAACATTTAGCACCTTTGCTAGTGGTGTTTGAATTGATTATTTGGAGATCTTCTACAGGATCACATTTGCCAACAACCCACTTATTAATGCAGTCTGCAACTATTACCCCGGAGAAATATTTTCAGTAATCTGGAATTTGTTCCTTTGCTTCTGCAGTTATTTTTATAGGGATGCATCAGAGAAATTGCTGGCACTTGGAAACAACTTTTCATGACGCTTGGCAAGAAGGGGCTTATGATGTGTTTTATGTTACTATGAGAAGGATCATGAACACTTGAAGCTTCCTGCTTTGTAGTACATCTAAAATCGCTTTACTTGAAAATTATGTTTATTATTCTCTTCAGTTGGGAATTCAGTAGATCAAGACAAATGTGGGGTTTCTCTGCTTAATGCAGTTAGTAATTTGACAAGATAGGTATAATTTCAGTTCCTCACAGTAGTAGTGTCCCAGAGTAATTTGGCAAACAAACAAAAGAGCTAGTTAAGCGTTGTTGAATTTTTCTAAAGCAGAATGTGTACAAGGTCATACCAAGGGCTCAGCTGAAGTTTATTAAAGATTAGCAGTCTGTTTCTGCAGGAGGGATCCCTCCAGCTACTGTAATGTGTGACAGCCTGGCGTACTGCTTTCCACAGCAAGCTGTTCTACGGGGCAGAGTTACAGAACACATTTTCAGTAGAACGTCTAATACAAAGACTTTATATATATTAAAGATTTTTTCTCTTTATGTCTTGTTGTATTTGGAACAAATAAGCACAGTGAGGCCCTATTTGCTTCCATGTATGTGGAAAGTGAATCTAGGAATATATCATTATGCATAAAGGGCTAGGTTATCCCTGTGACTTTCATTTACACTGCAAATCCTTGTGGCAAAGACACACCTTTGTTTCTGTATTTACCTCATGTGTAGGAACCAGTCTGAATCCAAATGCAAATCAGCTAAAGAACTGTGAAAGGTGTTTGGCTTGCAAAGAGGTGTGCTGTGTTTACCCTTAACTTGCACTTAAAAAAAATTAATAATATAAATATTTACAATATGCCTATAACTCAGAGCACTGAAGCCTGTGCACAAAGTCTGTGAGTAGGTATTGGATCCTGCAGGGACTAAGGCCTTCACTTCTCCTCTCCTGGCCACCATATAAACTGTGTGGGAACACTACTCATGCAGTATTATCCTTGTGATGCTGCCAAAGACTTAAAATTACAGATTCTTTACTGTGCAAGAATGAAGTGCTCTTCAAACTGTGTCCATGTTCCTGAGCACAGAACACCTTTCTGAGTCTTTCCTGTCATAGTTCTGGGCTTTTTAACTAGCATTCATATTCCTGTGCTGACACATAAATAAATTTACCTCTTCTCCTGTCATGAATAACTACATGGATTTAGCAATAAAAGAAGTAGTGAGAGAGCACCTTTCCTGGTTTTGAAAGTAGCAGAACTGGACAGAGACTGTGAAGACTCAGTGTTTCTACAAAGTAGAAATATTTTCAAACTGAGGTCCTTATTCCCAAATAAACATTAATATGTTATAATTGTGTACTTGGATGCTGAGATTAAAAAAGAGACATACAAATTCCTAGTTGTTTTCCTACCTGTACAAACTTCCAACCCTGGAGTTCTTTCAGAGTTAATAATTCTATAGATTTTTACTAATAATAGGACTATAGACTGAGCAATACATGAATGGACTATTTTTCCAACCTGCACTAGCAGTCAACGTAAAACTTCCATGTTAAATATTAAATTTATTGTTCCCCAAGCTCATATAAGCAGTATTTCAAAAATAATTTATTGCTATTAAATAAACACACTCCTTTTCTTATTCATTGTAAAAATTTCTTAGGTGTCTAAATTTACATCCTCAGGTGCCTTATACTCAGTGAAAAGAAAAACAATCCTTTTTATTTAAACAGTACTCAAGTCCTCTCCAGAAATGTAGCACCACCATGTAACATAATATTGAGCATGGAAAGCCTGCACTGAAGTATGGTGAATCACCATGTTTCCCCTGTAGAACAGAAAAAACAAGCTGTAAAGGCAAAGGGTCTTTAAAAAAAAAAAAAAAAAAAAAAAAAAAAAAAAAAAAAAAATCTGCCATATAGCTTCAATATCTCTAAACTGTTTCAACTACCCATCTTGAAATTATAAATCCAGACAAAGTAATTGCTCAGGGAATGACCTTAATACTGGTTTTGAGAACAAATTGATGGATGATGCAAGCAGTGCTTATGAAATCAAAGAAGGTCAGTATCAGTCTAGATTTTGTAGATAAAGCTCCTGTAATTTCTAATTTACTTGCACGTTGACAGTGACAGGACTCGCTCCTGTGGACTGGTCATGGTTATTTGCAAGCTACTCCTTTTGTAGCTTCTAGTCCACATCAACAATAGATTGCATTTGTTGTAAGTACGCATCGTGCAAATATGCCTTGCTGGTTTTGATCCTGCAAGATCTAAAAGTATCATGTTCTTTCATTATGGAATGCAAAGATTATTTTTTCATACGTTACCATGGTAACTGGGTTCCTGTTTTCATTTTACATTAATAGAAGGCTAAATATTATAAGCAGTAGCAAGTGTGTCCTATTAAGCTTTGATGCTGTATAACTAGAGGTGTTGTGTTTCTGTAAAAATATGAGGCTTGGAATTAATCCTTTGTTTTAAGACTTCAATCACTATAGCTTTTAGGCCTGCTCGTCTGTCTCTGTGAATGTAGTTAAAGACAAAATCTATTAGTAACAGTAACTATACAGTAGTTAAAAATCAAGGAAAAAGAAAAATTGCCTGTGGTCCATAGGATTCCTATAGAGAGACCTTGATGTTCAGATCTTGATGGGTGTTTAATATTCTCCAGGAACTGCCTCCAAGTCTGTAAACCTGCATATTGCAAACCCTATGGTGCTTACAGAAAGGTATCAAGGACAGCCCAAGTATTAATAGCACCAACTCAGTTCCTCTGGGGTGGAAGGATTAAAAGAGGCAATAACTATTGATTATTCCATTAGCCATGGAATTGCTTTAACTGTTTGCAAGACCTCAGGTCCTCCAAGCTGAGGGAATGAGAATAGGTGCAGGAGAGAGATGGGGCTTGGTAGGTTTTGTCAAGAGCTGTAAAGTGCTGCTGGGGATGAAAACTTCTATACCTGGTGTAAGAGTCACCTTGAACACATGAAACTAGTGATCATGATTTGCTCTTTTTTCCTTGTTTTGGTGGAAATGAGTAGTTGACATCTTAGAGGAATACAACCCTCAGTAAATGATGCGATGCACAGCTTTAGGGGCAGACTCCCTAAGGACTGTAAGAAAAGGGGGTGAAACCTTCCATATATTACCATCTGAGTGATGGTATTATCTCCTGGAATTGTAGGACAGACATAGCAGGTATAGGTAGAACTGACAGGAAATTGTATAGAAAATCTGCTTTTCCTTAAAAATGTTCATTTGTGTAATTTACCCATTTCATTTCAACTTTCAGGAGAAACGATTCCTCATCTCCCTGCTGGAATATCTAGTGAAATGGGTGCAAGAGAAATGGAAAAAGGAAAACATACTGTAGAATTACCGGTAGCTATTTAGCCATCTAGTAAAATCAGTGGGAAACTGAGATTCAGGGAGACTGAACAAAGAAGTTGCTGTGTACAGTAGCACACTGGTGATTCTAAAGTGGAATTCTGGGTCTGCTGGTTTTGTCACAAAAATCCTTTAGTTTTATCATGAAGCAAGATAGGAATTATTTGAAATCTTGGAGTGTTACAGAACAAGTTAACATCTGTACACCAAATACAGGGCATCTCATGTCTACCTTACACATGGGAATGGGTGATGAGCAATTCGACTGGAGAACAGACAGGCTAGAGTTAAGCTGTGTCTTAAGGATACAGAATTAGCCTATAATTGGATCATGCATTTAATGTGAACTAGAGGAAGCAGATGAGACAGAATATTCCATTCATAGTGCAGGACATATGCAAACTTTATCATGTATGTACCATATTCAAAAGAACATGTAAGAGAGCAATTCAGTCTGTTACACTTTTCTTGGTAACCTGGCCAAAGACCATGATGAAATTAGAGAAACACAGGGATATTGAGTCTGTTTTCAGACCTTCTGGGAGACTTTGTAGTCATCCCTGCTGAATATGACTGCTGAATATCCATGTGTTTGAAACAAACTGTGGTTTATTAACACTTAATATCATAGAATCATTGAAAATTTAGATTAAGAGGGAATTCAGTAGGTCATCTGGTCCAGTTTTCCACTCAAAGCAGAGCTTACCTCCACATTTTGTGTAATGTATTTTTGTCTGATTGATAAACTTCTGATAATCCTAGTTTAGCTATATAAAAAAATATTAAAGAAACAGTAAGCTAGAATGCCAGCTTCTTCCCTGTGCCATGTCTAGGAATAAACATAGCCTTGACTTGCCAGAGTGTTTTATGAGGAAGATATAGTTCCTGTCAGTAGACTTTGGTAGTGAAAATTTCCCCAGGAGAACGCATGCAGATCAAACATCTGATGCCTGTGCTGTCAGCAGAGCTCCCAGGAGCTTGGGGAGTTCCCAGAATCCCTGTACTGCCTAAGGGCTGGAGATCTTTGAGAATGCTGCCCCATCCCCAGCGGTCAGATATTCCATGGGGAGTAAATTCAGCATATTTATGGTCAATCCAAGTGTCTGAGTACTTTAACTATACCATCCTTGAGACACTATAGTAATGATCCTAACGAACCTGTTTCCACAAATACGCAATTCCAAGAAATAAACAACCAAATAGGATGAGTTTTAGATTTAAATGTTGAGATGAAAAGGGAATTAAAATCAGACAAATGAGGGAAAGTGTCTCAGAGATTTATCAAAACATATTCCTGATGTTAGCTACAGAAAAATTAGCTTCTCGGGCTCGTTACATCTTTGCCATAGACAATCAGGCTGCCTGTGAGAAGAGGAAGTTGTCTGTGACAAGCAGCCCAGATAACCTAAGCCACCATTCTGTCTCTATGTCTCCAGTGACAGCAAGAACTTTGGACAACTCTGAAGGCTGTGCAGTTCTTTGGCAATGCTGAGCACAGGCCAGCAGGG
>NW_010417893.1:0-8961 GCF_000710305.1 Buceros rhinoceros silvestris | reverse complement strand
CTTTGGCAATGCTGAGCACAGGCCATCAGGAATCACTGAGAGCACGGGAGTCCTGTCATTGTCACTGAGAGAACCTTGCACTTCCAACGTGCTCTTCATTGCACAGAAGTCTCCATTAGATCTAGTATAGATTTAGTATGATATTAAGACAGCTGCATTTTGCACAGTGCTAGGGGTAATTCTGTGCCTTTGGGGCAATACAAGGGATATTTTGTCCTTTGCATATTTACTAGATTCACATGGATATCTGAAGCATCACGCAGTGACCTATGTATGGCCAACTGAATTGAGCTCTTAGCAGGCAGGCAGCTGAATAGCTCTCTTGCTTCCACCATCTCTGTTGACTGAAATACTTTATCCACATGACAGAAATGTAAGTGTTACACTTAGTTTTCTTAATCTCATGATCAGTCTCACACGAAAAGATTCAAGAAGTTTAAATGCAGTTGTCTGAATAACAGACTTCAAAAAGTCAATGAAATAAATAGATTTTAAGATAGCTGACCTGAAGAGATGCCTGAATTACTGCTGCAAAACATGAGAGCCCTGATGCAGTGTTTAAGGTGGTGGATTAATAACTAAGGAAGTGTCTTCTGCACAATATCACAGTTAAACTGTTAATGTTAAAATGTCCGGGATGTGAAAGATCTGGTTTCTAGACGCTTCCTGGTGTCAACAGTCTTGAAACCAAACCCTGAGGGTCTGTGTCATGTAATCACTACAGTATTGATAAAGAATTGATTAAGATGCTTCAAGTACTCTGAGACTGAGGAGAACCTAAAACACTCTCATTTCCAAATGAACTTTTGAGGCTTGTTTAGTGATTTCAATCAAAGTAGAAATATCCTGACCACAGTAAACTGGACCATTAGGAAATTAGGTCAGCTTCAAATGCTTCCTTGCTAACTTCTCAACTTCTGCTAGCTAAGGCAAGTAACTTCTCAGTATGCGTGAAATATCATCTGTCGGCGTTTATGGAATTGTAGCATCCGAAGATGACAATAGAAGCAATAATTAAACATAAGCACCTTTGCAGTTGGGCAGCTTGTTTAGCAGGTGAAGCATTTATCAAGTCCACTTACAGCACTGAAACAAGCAATGTGAATGTAACCCTTACAGATTTACTTACAGTTTTATTATTTTGTGTACTAAGTGTTTAAAAGATCATGAAGCAGATTAATTGTGGATGAGACTTCATTTGAAGCCAGAGAAAATATACATCAAAGATGTATGTTTTGCCTGGTGTCACTGAGGGTCTTTCTAGTTACCTAGAAAGAATAGCGGTATGGTACATTGTCATTAGTGAGAATAAATACTATGGATCCAAAGAACATCTGACATGATCTTAAACATGCATCTCCTATACCTCTGTCAGCTTCAACAAATGTCGCTATATGGTTTTGAAAGACATCCTCACAAGAAGGATTTGCTACATAATGTGTTGTATAAATGGTTTACTTTGTGAATATTCCAAAACTTTCAAAAACTTCATATACGTTTAGGTCACGTGCTCTAACACAGTGTCTTTCATCTTATTAATAGGCACCACAAGGCCACATAAAGAGGGGGAAGTCCCTGGCGTGGACTATATTTTCATCACTGTTGAAGATTTTATGGAATTGGAGAAAAGTGGTGCTCTCTTAGAAAGTGGAACATATGAAGGTAAGCACGCTTTTACTGCTCAGTGTGACGCATGTTTCCATTTTGCTGTTTTCTAGTTTGATGGAACTGCACTGGGACATCCCATTAGAAATGTGTCATTGCTACTGTTTCAGAAATTTATGAAGTGCCGATATGGCAATTACGAAAATATTTTTGTATGTAAAAGATAAATACAGATGAGTTCATTGTAGTTTTAGAGTATTGTACTGGTTAAGAGAAACAGGATAATACAGTGCACTTACAGGAAAGAAACACTAGTTCTTTATCTGAAATGCTTGAGGGGGTTTCTACAAAATTTCAGCAAAACCAGCTGCATTTCTAACACAGGACAAACAAACTACAAAAGAAATCAGTTGTAAGGTTGACATTTTTCCTTCGCGTGCGAGAGCCTGCAAATACCGATCTATTTCAGAGTTTGAAACCTCACTATTTAAGTAAAACAGGGAGATTTTGCTATGTCATGTCTTACGGGCTTTGTAAAGTTATTGAAGAGAACTCATTAATTTTGTAATATGACAGAGGGATAGGAACTGTCCTAACGGCTGTATTAGAGAATGTCGGTATATGGGGCAGAGAACCAGCAGCTTATGGGAGAGCAGTGCTTCCCGGGAGAACTGATGATTCATCTAATTTTAAACTTTTTCCAAAATGCAGCTATCCTGAAAGTGAAACTAGTATAAATGGAAGGGCACTTAGATAGGAGGGCATTTTAATAAAACCAGAATAATGCTATACTGTTTTAAACCAGATACCTCTTAGAAATACGCTATATTTAAGATAACTGAGTCATGGAAAGGTCTTTTTACTGTAATCTGCAGGATGACAGGGAACTCCCTTTATGTAAAAAATATGACCTATACATATGAGAATACCTGGTAATGAGAACCGTTTACAGGAAGCAGCCCCATATTTTTGCCTTCCAGTAAAAGAAGCAATGAAGACCTTTTTGTCCTGACTTTGTCCCTGTCAAGGAAAGCATCTGAAGATAAATAAGCAGCTATTCACCCCAAAGAAAATCATTAGCTGTGTTATAAATAGCAGGAAAGAAGGCAATCCTTTCTCACCTAATCAGCACAAAGTACCCACTGGAAAGTAAATAAATTTTCATTAGGAGTTATATCAATACAGAACTTTTAACAAAGATTTCTATTAAAAAAGGTCAAATAAAGGAAATTATATCATCCTTTCCTTTTCTACATTTTTCCCCACTGACACCTAAAGGTAAAAATTACCTAAACATTGATACCACACCACCACAGTTCTAAGTTTATCAGGCAATCATTAAATAACAAGCCTCTATCTTCAAGTATCTTTTTGTTACATTAGGTGTTTTAAACTAGCATTTAAGGAGCTTAAGTGTTGCATGAGTGTGTCATTGCTTGACCCTGTAATTTCATTAGTTTGTAGCAAGTTTGTAGAGATTGAACTGCTAGGTTAAATTAATTCACAGTGTTCTTCTGTCCCTCGAGGGATCCTGAGGTGTCTTTTAATACCAGCTACCAGAGCTGAGTGGACAGCAAGGTGAAAGATTGGTTGGGGAGGTCTGCATAACTCCTTAAACTGTGTGAGGACCAAGCTGAAGAGAGGTCCAAAGCCATGACTATGCAATGTCTGTCATGTCATTTGCTGATCACAGATGACAAATTCACTGAAGCCAAGCAGTCAGAAACGAAACACAAAACAAAATAAACTCGACTGACCAGTTTCTGCATAAATCCTGTCTCTAATTCCTAGGTTTCCCAATCACCAGATATGCATTCTGGCAAATAGCTAATAAATTATCTCTCTATGTATTATGGCAAATAATATATAATACAATAGAAAATATACCTAGTTTATGGGCACTGTTCCTCCGTATTCCATATGGAGACTTTTGAACATGACCTTACAAAGTTTCCTGATTAATCCCTCATCACTGTAATACCTTCCTCAGGGAAAGATTTTTCTTATTGTTCTGCTACAAGTTTTCCTGAGCACATTAAGTCTGCAGTGATTAAGTTTAGTGGTGTCAATTACATCAACTAGAGCAAAGAACTTTGCAATTCCCCCCTCTGAAGGCAGATGACTTCTGAATCCTTCCATAGATCAAGCAGCTTGTGTGAGAATGCATGTTCTGGGAGGTGAATTTTCTCTCTTATCACTGGTTTTCCGGTCTCTGAAACAAATCAACCTTCTTTTAGATGATTCTCGATGTTAATACGTTGATTTGCAGATTTCTTTATTATTTCTCTTTTTGTCTTGAAAAAATCATTCTGTATTTAGTTAAGTTTCTATATTTTATCATAGCTGAATCTATGCTGATTGTTTAAAAACGGCCACTAGGTACCTGTTTGTTTCTACCACAAAAATGTTTTCAAGGAGGGATTTGTTGTGTCGTTGAGACAAAAAGACAAACTCTGTGTACATGTGTTGTCAACGCTTCTTGACTAGAAGGGTTGATTCAGTCAATTTACCTTCTACTGTATGAATTCCAAAGGGAATCAGAAACACCCAAGTAAACTAGAGGAGAAGGAGACCAAGTACAGACTTACCTGACACTGTGTCTTTGTGTTTTTCGTGATAGTATTCAGTATTGTTGGGAGGGGGGATACTTACTCATATGTTTGAGAAAACTAGTGAAAACAATTAGAAACTTTTTGTTCCTGTGCAAGCAAATAATAGTTGTGAATCCAACCTGAACAGGATATAATCTAAAAGTGAAACCAGTATATATTCTTAGAAAAGTATAGTTATGTAGGGATTTTTAATGACACTGGGTTGTTGGGGGGTTTTGTTTTTTTTTTTTCATTTTTAAAATAAACTTTTAAGTTATAAAAGCTTCCGAATGAAAAATACGATGCTCTGTGACCTCCCTACTACTTAGGCTTTGAATACACTTTTCTTTGTCTACCGCTTTTGTAGCAACTGTGAGTGACCACTGTATTCCAGAGTGCTGTAGAAAAGCAATAGTGTATTAATGATAGAAAAAATCCTTTTTTTTGCCAGTTTTGCAAATTCAAAAATACTTAGTTTCAGTGGGACGAAATCCATTACTATTTTAACCTTTTCTACTTAAGTCTTTTTGACCAGCTGTCAGAAAGACAAGTCATCTTTACAGATATTAATTATTTTAACCATAATGGTACATAAACAGTTGCTGCACATTCTGTATGTTGCCTATGATAAATTTCCATAACAATCTATGTGACACTATTCAATGCAGAATGAGAGAAAAAGAATACAAGGCTCACTTCCACTCTGACTCAGATTAACAGTCCAAGCCACATTAAGTTCAATGAGATTGTCATTGAGATCTGAATTTGTAATAAAATTTCAGTGAATTGCATCAACGCATTGCTGGGGTAGGAAGTGTTTGCCTGAAGCACACCAGCCTCATCTATTTGGAGGTCTTTGTATAATGACGCAGCCAGATCCTGAAGGTTTCACTTTATTTCCTTTAGCAGAATTCCAATTTACCGTACTGATGAAAGGAATGCTGGTTTGGCTCAGAATGATAACTTAAATCGAGATAAAACTTGTCTCCAGCGCAGATATAGGGGTAAGGTAAATTAACAGTTGTTCTGTAGCAGAAAAAGAAGTGTTCCTGGGCAGAGGGAAAGCCACCTGGCTCTGTTATGCAGACTCATGTAGCACAGGAGGATGTGCTCCAGAAAAATAATCCACATTCCTTTTCCAGTTTTTGGAATGAAGTTCATAGATGGTCTTTGAATTGGCACAATATGTGCAAATCTATAAAATACAGAATAACAAAGCTGTGATGAACAGACAAACTTGTGTGTATATGCGTGTGCTGCCTTTTACGACTCCTCCAGTAGGAGGGTTGGCTCAGAATACTGTCATCTCTCTGGTGTGTCAAAACTTGTATGGAGACTTCATGGATCACTGACTTCAAAAGCTGTTCCCATCTCCGTATTAATCAGCAAAATTTCTTATCCAGTGCAGTGTATCAGTAAACTGAAAATGTACTTGAAATGTATCTTGGTTAAGAACTCCAGTACTCGTAAACAGAAATGTAACAGCTTCAATATTGTTTCCAAAACCCAGATACGCTAAGGCACATGATTGAAGGTTATGGCAAGACACCTTTATGAAGTATTAATAATGTAAGAGTGCAAGAGGAATTAATGCTATGGGTAGAATTGCCTTTTAAAAGTAGCATATCCAATAGCAGTACCAGAAACAACAATAATTGTTCAGTGTATAAATGCTGTAAGAAAAGAAACTTGTTTATTGATAATCCTTAAGAACATAAATGCATTTCAAATAGACAAAAGCAAGAGGGATTTTAGCAGTATGAAACTCTATAAGAAATGCAGACATATAAAAGCTTATTCATAACTGTTAAAGATGTGGTAAAATTATGAAAATAAGTTAATTCAACTAGTACAGCTATGAATAAAGTACCAAGCAGAACTCTCTTTTTTCTATCAAATTTTTGTTTGCCTCAGAAGAGCTCCATAACAGTTGTTTTATGTAAGATGTCTTGTTTGCTATTAGTATAAGAACAGTCCTTATCTGAAAAGCAGTAATTTTAGTTATTGTGACAGTAATTTTATAAAAAATCCTCTATCATTTGTTTGATCAGTTGGAATTATCTCAAGTTCATTCACGGGTTAAAATTCAGAGCTTACTGAAGGTCCATGGTAGTAAAATTCCAGCTGGTTTAAATGGAGATAGCATTTCACCTTTTTTTTTTTTTTCACTAAAGGCTGAGTGTTAGCTGGAATTTCCTTAATATTCCAGAACTCTATAATTATTAAGTCTTTTTAAAAAAGTTTGCATACATTCCATTCATAAAACCTTAGAGTTCTGTATTGTTTGTTTATTTGAGGACACAAAACTTACAGTTGTTTTAGGAGCAGTTTTAAGGGGTCAGCATACATGTTTTCAGTTGAGTCACCATTATGACGATCTCTCACAGGAAAGGGAAGGTGGGTTGAAGCTGAGGTCTTGCCTGTGACTCCTCCCACACACTGGCACATAAGAAACATTGGGAGGTGCTCTGATTCCATGCAGCTGGAGAGAGTCCTCATACGCAAGAAGACATCCAGTGTTACATAGTCTTTCATTCTATCTCTTAAACCGAATTTAGCCTAAAATATACCAAGCTATCTAAACCCTCCTGTTCAGCTAATGTGTTTTCAATTAACATTTCATTTTACTAACTGTAAATTTAAAACATGAGTTTAGGACTGCTCCAAGTGGGTAATGGAGTTTTTAGTCATTGCATTGTGGTGAAAATGGTTTTATAACGATATGGTGTTTGATTCCAGTAGTTTTGATGCCATTTTTCCATGTAAAAAATTGTAAGAAATTCAAAATTCCACCCACTTACTGCATGCAGCATTCTGTTATGAGCAGAACATCCTGAGCACTCTACAGCAGAGGGATACAAAGGAAAGGCATCAAAATAAAGACAATAAAATGCTAACCTCTCAAAACCTGAACACAGCAGTTAATGAAATATTCTGCTTTAAAATGGAAAAGAAAGGAATCATGATGGTAGACGTACATAGATAAAAATAGAAGCACTCCTTCAAAAGCCACGTCTTTTAACAGCAGAAACCATTTTCAAGGGCATAGATGAATGAAATGAGATACTTCGTAGTAAAGATCACTTTTCTGTAGAAAGTGCTTCTCAGAGTGGTAGATCCCATATCAATATGATATCTACTTCTCACCACCATATTTAGAGAACATGTAAATGTGGATTATTTTTTAGGTCAAGTGATAGGAGAAGAAAGCTTAAATACAGTCAGTGACTTCATGATCTGATTGAGTTCTATATTAATAAGGTTTTATGGGCTTTGTTATGTTTTCTCCCTTACCCTTGGGGCAGAGGAGAGAGTTGAATCTCATCATTAAATATGAAATGCAAAGAATGTAAATGCTTAGAAGGTCAAAAATGTAATGCCAGTGGATATATCAACACATGTCAGGAATTCCGTCTGCATTTGCTAATCTATTTTAAGACATAAAATGTTAGATTTACTTCTTTTTTTAAATATTTATTTAGGTATTTTGTTGTTTTTCAGGTAAGTAATAAAGAAGGAATCAAAATTGAATAAATATTATTTTTTGTATGAAAATCAGCTGCTTTTAAAAATTATTGCAATATAAAGGGCAACTTTCATAACTTCTACAGTAACTTTTTAAACTTCCTGAAATATAGAATTAATGTGACAGAATGTATCCTTCCTCTCCATTCTGAATTGGAAGCTGTGTAAATGCTCGTTATTCTGGTATTCCTGGTGTGTGGTTGCTTCCATCTTCAGAAATCAGGCCTCTGTCTTAGCTAGCATCCAGAGACAGGAACTCTGGTGACATCAAAACACTGTCTGTTCTGTGAGTGATACTGCTTGTCGCCTGCTGCTGGGGCTGAGAGGTGACTGCAGTAGTACGTAGTCCTCCTGTGGTCCTCTCACTCCTGCAGCTTGGGCTCATCTTCCTTTTCTGCAGTAAGGCTTATGGTTAGAGGGTTTCCTCCCCCATGTGGGTTCTGCACCTTGTCACCATCCTCCACAGCAGACTGGTGACACTTCAGCCAAGCTGCTGGCTGGAGAAAGCTTACCAGCTTGGGAAGATACCCAAGGCTGCAGACCATATCAATAAGCAAATATGATTATTTCAGAAATGTTGAAGATAATGGTCAGTTTTGGCTTACTGCAAGGACACAAGCAATAGGAAAAGATGACATCCAGGTGTTCATCATGATCATAGAATCATAGAATCATCTGGTTGGAAGAGACCTTAAAGATCATCGAGTCCAACCATTACCCCTGCACTGCCAGGGTCCCTACACCATGTCCCTCAGCACCAGATCCACACGGTTTTTAAACACGTCCAGGGATGGGGACTCCACC
This sequence comes from Buceros rhinoceros silvestris, assembly GCF_000710305.1. Taxonomy (NCBI): domain Eukaryota; kingdom Metazoa; phylum Chordata; class Aves; order Bucerotiformes; family Bucerotidae; genus Buceros; species Buceros rhinoceros. Next base: position 436 of record NW_010417893.1, on the reverse strand, counting down.
ACCTCCCTGGGCAACCCGTTCCAATGCTTAATAACCCTCGTCCTGCCATTCTCAATATGGGAGAAGAGATTGACCCCCACCTCCCTACAACTTCCCTTCAGATAATTGTAGAGAGCAATAAGGTCCCCCCTGAGCCTCCTCTCCTCCAGACTGAACAGTCCCAGCTCCTTCAGCTGCTCCTCATAGGACAAGTTCTCCAGATCCTTAACCAGCTTTGTTGCCCTTCTTTGAACCCGCTCCAGCACCTCAACATCCTTCCTGAAATGAGGGGGCACCTCAACATCCTTCTTGAAGTGAGGGGCCCAAAACTGGACACAGTATTCAAGGTGTGGCCTCACCAGTGCTGAGTTCAGGGGGACAATCACTGCCCTGCTTCTGCTGGCCACACCGTTCTTGATACATGGCAGGTTGCTGTTGGCTTTCTTGGCTGCTTGGG
>NW_010417892.1:6889-33402 GCF_000710305.1 Buceros rhinoceros silvestris | reverse complement strand
TAAATATAAAATATAAATTAATTCATTAAAAATCCATTGTGTAAAATTTGCTTTATTTTTAACAGTACCAGTTTCATATCAATAAAATTGATTCTCCCAATGACTTTCCACACATTTCATTGGTACCTTGGCAGAATCGTGGTCTTATATACAAATTCTTCAAGACTAACACAATTCTAACATCTTTATGTGCTAGTATTATTAATTTTCTGGTAAAATATGTGAACAAAGTAGAAAAAAATGCACAATCTAAATTTCTTTTATTTTGTTAAAAAATAAATTCACTATTCGATTAAAATGTCTATAATAAATTATCCAAAGACAACTTTCGTAAGCCTTCTGAAGTAGCATAAACGGAAATAAATTTTTGAGATTAACACATTTATAAAACACACATCACGAAAATGCAATTTTTTTCAGTTGCATTTTAAAGCACGTGTATTTGAGGCATTTACGAAGCAATTCTGAACACAAACAAGCCAAAAAATCAGTAGGTTATTATTTTTACTGTGTCAAATTCCATCACTATTGGTTTGTGTTTAGATTATGTCCAGTGTATGAAATACATTTTTTCTAGTATCGTGATAGAATTTAACAACACTAGCGGTATGAAATGACACCAGGAATATTCTATTGTATGGAGCTTTTAAATTATGGTTTTCTGACATAAAGTCAACACGAAAATCAAAAATTGCTAAGCTAGCAGGGGTCAATGTTAGGCAGCAGTTTGAGCTCTTATTCCCCAGCAACCAAATGGCAAAATAATACCGGCATTCTGTTCATCTGAATGTAATAGCAGTTCACTTTTTGTGCAAAATGCTATTGTTATTCTTGATGCAGGTATTTTAGAAACTGAGCATGTTTCAGCAAAGTTCTCCTGCTGTAAAACCCTAGCCTAGTATCACAGACCAGACAAAGACACTACTATGCCCGGTGAATTAGAAGTAGTAAAATAATGGGAAAAGCCATGTATTCTCTTAGAGCACATGTCATGCCTTCATGCAGCAGTAACATTTCACTTGTGAGGTCAGAGAGCAATGCTTGCACCATTTCAAAAGGCAAGCTAAAACCCAACCATGGACTTTATCGCTTCAAGTGCTCTGCTTCAGCTCAAGTCAAGAGCAGAATTCCTGTCTTTTACAGAGGTGGTGACATTGATTCATCTTTCTTTGTCTCCAATGCTCATAATATCATTTTCTTTACTCACCTGCCACAAAATGTCGTAGAAAAGATTAAATACGTAGAGTTAAATTCTGGAGATTTTTCCTTTTTCCTGCACATAAAAATTACAGGAAACCATCACATTGCTCTCATGGAAGACATTGTTGGCATAAAGAACACAGTGTTAGCATAGCAGGCTTCTTAGAATTCAGTTTCCACAAATAGATTTGATGTTTCTGCTGGCAAAATGCAATGGTTTTCAGAGGAAGAAAGAACTTGAGTGTCTGAGACAAATTCATTTGTACAAATGAATTTTTCCAGCAATGCAACTAAGTATGGGATATTTCTTCTTTCATCATCTGCCTGAGGAAGTTAAAGCCTGAAAATGAAAAACACTTTTTTTTCCAGTTGCAATCTTTTATCTAATATTTTCTTTGATTTAATTTTCTATCACATCAAGCTAACCTACAGAATCAGAGTGGTAACAAACTACATTGGTAAAAATCTTTGCTCCTTTATAAAAATCTTTTTCTTACTCTGCTGAGGGTTCAGAAACCATGTATAACAGGTTTCTGTGAAAGAAGTTCCTTGTTGATCCAGTCTTAAATAGTCTTTGGTTTTTTGTCTATCAATTCAATATGCAAATGGTGGTAGATTGTAACTTGTGGGCTATTTTAACCCTTTACTGATACAGGGTAAAATGTACATGGCACAAGCAGTAACAGGATCAAAACATGCTGAATTTGAGCTTTAGAAGAAAAATGCTACAACAACAACAATAAGGTTAATATGATGAGACAAAATGTTTTTAACAGTGTGTTCTTAGGAGCTGCATTTTTATACAAGTTGATTAGGGTTTTTTAAAGAGTTTCGTAATTAAAATCAGCTGCCTCCTCGCAGACCCTAGGGGACCTCACTGCAGACCCTATGTACATCTCAAAGGCAGACTGCCGGAAGAGAATCAATAAATACTTTTTTTTTTTTCTTGTAGGATCAGCTGATTCACACCCTCCAACTTGCAGGAGTGACCAGTTCACATGTGCTTATGTACAGCAGTGTTTGCCCCTCGCTGCAAAATGCAATGGGGCTGAAGATTGCATGGATGGAAGTGATGAAATGAACTGTCCCATGGAGACACCTACCACCATGCATCCAGGCTACTGCAAGCAAATGGAGTTCCTGTGTCCTTCCAAAGGCTGTATCCCATCCCTCCTGAAATGTGATGGTGTGCCTGACTGCCACCTTAATGAAGATGAAGTTGGCTGCCGTAAGACATTTTCATTGCAATGGTTAAGGCGATGCTAACTTATTTTCCTAAAACACCGATGTGAAAAAGAGCAACATAATGAAGTATAGTGTAAAATTCACTATTCCCCCATCAAGAAAAATACTATTTGTATCAAGTAGAATGTGTTACTTGGAGAGACCCTACACTTGTGAATACTGCATTCTTATTTCCTGGCTATTGACTTTGGTAAAAGCTTAAAATTGCTTGTATAGTATTTCTGTTAATAATTGGGAATATTTCCACTTTTTTCCATAGATCAGGTAGGTGCATTTGTCTTGCCTCATCTCTGATTACAATATGACAGACAGACTTTCACAGTTCTGTAATTCACTAACATTCAAGGCAGTCCTGACCTTTCAAGGATTTTGAAATCCAGTCTAATCATGCACTAGCAGCAATCTCTGTCTCGACCAAGGAAAAGGGCTCACAGACAAAACACACAAGGACAACAGACTTTGAACTGTAACTGCAATGAGATACCATGAAGTTTCAGATAGACACAAAAGTGAGTGTCTGCCCTTTTGAAAATATTGCATTATCGGTAGATGAACTGAGGCCAAATGTTTCATTCCAGGAAGGTCAAAATAATTTGCTGCATAGAAAAAAGAGTCTTTTTACATATAAAGCCATTTCTTCCTAAAATTTTCATCCTGTAAAACTGTTTCAACATTTTATTTTTCATCCTTATCAGAACCAGTTAGTAAAATATCAGTTTCAAGTGTGTCAGCAATTAAAGTTATTTAATATTTTGTATCAAAACAACTGAATATGCATGCAGGTCACTGCACATGATATTTCTTTTAACAATTTACAAAACCGACATTGATTTTGCTGACTATTTGTGTATGCCTTTCTAGGTACTTTTGTTTAGAAGGAGGCTCTTTTTTTGTTGGCAAAAGGCATGATTTTGGAGATATCTTTTAAATTCTACATGCCCCAAAGGTTTCCATGATTATCAGTATTCCCTAAACAACTGAGATACTGTTCCATTGCCTTTTACTTCTAAGCAATGCCCAGGGAATGTGGGGAAACTAAGTCCCGGCCTATTTAAAGATCAAATATTCTCCATAGATATTGCACACCTTGGGATTCTGAGTGGAGTGGAAACTTAGTCAAAGCTGTGGTCACATTTTTACTCCAAAACTCAGTTTTGGCTATACAAACATGCAAGTGTTGATAATAGAAGATGGGAATACAGAAGCAGCAATTCACGTGTCTTCTCTGAAGGAAATACTGGTTGCAGGCAAAGCAAGAAGAACGTGGTTAATGGTCATTTGGAGTGGAATCAGTGAAAAGCTGATTAGTGTCACAGCTGATTCTCACATTGAAATGTATATGCCATCAAAGTGCAGCATTTCATCTCTAGCTGTCTACTTTTAACATGTGAAATGCCATGTAAATCTGTCAACAGAGAAGTCAGACAGAAAAAAGTAAATGTGTCACAAATTTTACTTATTTTATTGAACTGTCTGCATAATCTGTAAAATTGATTGTTGTGCTAGTAACTCCAGCCTATGTGCAGGACACAGTCTGTGCTATTATCTGTAATAATAGCTCGGATTAGGAGTGAGGGGTTTTTTTCCAGATTTTGGATTTAATTTTTTTTTCTAAGCAGTTATGAACACAGGCTAAGGTTTAAGTAGCCAAGTATTTTTATATGGTTTTCTTGGTGTAGATCAAATTTTCCGTCTGATTGTAGAAAATTTCAGTTTAGGAATTAGCGTCACCTTCCATTTTGTGTGTGATGTTCTTTAACAATTTAAGTCATTTAAGTGTAACAGTAGATGGCCAGAAATGTTCTGGCTTCTAATTTCAGGAACTTATCAAAGAAAATTTTTTTCTGTGATCTGAAGATGCATCTTGCATCTTGCAGAGATTAAGTATAAAACCCAGAAGAAGGCAAAGACAAACAAACAAACAAAAAAACCCCCCAAAAAGCATTAGTCACATATCTACTAAACCCACAATTTCTACCACAGAAGTGCTTTTCCGCATGACTCAGAGATTTATGCAGACCTGTAGAGTTCATTCATGAGTTAGGTTGTACAGTACTAACGCTGCTTTATACCTAATAATGTGACTTACATGATAATCTTGGAACAGTTTTCCAGTTCTAGTTGTTCTACTTGCCAGCCCTCTTCATGATGGTAATTTTAGAGAAGGGCACTTTATCTCACCTATTTAATCTTTTAAATTTTTATTTATTTATTTAAATTGCTGATTACAATAGTAAGGGTGTAAACCAAACATATTAGCACCAATAAGGTATACACATCACTTTCCACAGGCCCCAACACCATCTAACTGAAGTGCTAATAGCAATGAATAAAAAATGATTTCTCATTTCTCTGTAGTGCACCAGAATGTATCTGTTGTACTTCTGGTAGGTTTTAAATATCTAGTAAAAACTAAAGATGGTATCCTTTCAAAGGGGCTGTGATATTTTTATCCTTTCTACAGTTTTAATTTAGAACTGAAAAACGAAATATAGATGAAAAGCTGATATTTTCACTTACATGTCTTCACTGTTAATGCCTCCATTTAATGTATTTATTCAAAAACACTTGAAGACCCCTCATGAAAGTAAAGAATAACTAGTTGGAGAAATTTGAATTTACTTGTAAGTCTGTTAAGAGTAAACAATAATAATTTTAATCTCAATGCAATGAGAGAAGTAACATTATTTTTAAAATTTGCTCTTCACTTTCTTTACCTCAGCACAAATAACCTAGTGTCATTGTCCTCACTGTCTTAAATGCTGGATCTGTGCAAAGCATTCAGCAGTCAGATCCATTGCTATGACTGTTCCCTCTGTAAGTGGTATAAACATCTCAGTGTAATACATTTGTTCAAGGTAAAGGGACATGTCAACACCACCCTGATAATCAACAGATATAAATGGACCAAAAATAGATTTCTGCTGTTTTATCCGCAGGTATGAGCCCAGCAGTCAGTCCAACACTAGGGCAAATAATAAAGGGCTAAATGACACTTTCTGTTCTTACCACAACCTCAATGCAAGTTAAAGTTCAGGAGCTGAGTCTGTGTTTTAGTCATAATATATATTTTATATATACATATATTTGGGGACATCAACCCCAAAATTACAAAGGTTGTCCAAGATTTGAATCTGATTGCACCAAAATATGTATGAGATTATTATTTGGTCATGAAAGTGCAGCAGAGGGCATTGGACTGTCAGTTACTGTCTGGAAAGCTGATAATCATACGAGATAGATGGTAGGATATGCTACAAAAGTGGAGTGATACTGTAAGCTGCTAGGGTTTTTCAGTTTGCCACAACCTGTTCTGCCAGACCGAGTGGTCAAAGGAATGGAGAGCAGAAAAGGAAATTTTTGTTTTTCTTGTTGTTGCTTTTATCCTGCTTTTTATCCTAGCCTGTCCCTACCAGCAAATTGCCTCTTCAATATTAAGACTTCTCCACTCAAATGAAGAGACTTTGATATAAACACACGTGCAGAACGGTACAATGATGATATAAAATCAGCCAGAACTTTTAAGTTGTCATACAGGTGAATTAAAAATGGTAACAAAAGCAATGTGCTTTTTATAGCTGCTATCATTCTTCACCAGATTTCTCTGCAAACTTTAGGAAATTGTCAGTGTATGTAATTAAAAGGTTTGATTCCGCAAACCCTTACTCACATGAGTATTTTCATATTTCTGGAAGAATACCAACATTGGCAAGAGTTGCCTCCATTATTATGGTCTAAATCGAACTGCAGTATTTTAAATTTAGCCCACCCTTGCAGTCTATATACGCCAGTGATTTAAATTGTATTTAAGAGTGGAACAAATATATCTTAGCGCAGCCTGGCCATCCAGCCCGAAAGGCTTATTTCCGGGTACACTTTTCTCTTGAACCCAGGAGCAGGAAACTATCATGAAATTCAGATGTGTCAGTGGCGTTTTTTTAATGTTCCCAGATATTTTCTCATATTCTAAACTCACAAGCTAATGTGTATATATCTAACTCTGAGAGAGTCAAAGAGTTCCCTCTGATTTGTGTTCGTGTCATGGTGACAGAGTTCAACTTAAATTACCTAAACAAAAACCTTAAAAAAACAATATTAAGGTTTTTTTAAGGCAGCGTAAGAGAATATTGTGTGAGATAAAATGACAAAATTATGTTATACTCTCCAGGAGTCTGCAGGACCATCAGGTACATCCTCTAGATCACTAGAGGACTACATCAGGACTCGGGAATAATACAGTACCTGATGGTTTTTGTGATTCCAGCAAGATTTAACCCTCATATTTCTCCTGAACAAAAGTAGAAAGGATAACTCAGTGTCCAAGAATAAAAAAGGTGTGCAAGTTTAGATTTTTCAGTATAGCATTTCTCTATTTTTTATATGCTACTTATCTCTTAGTATTTAGTTTCCTGTAATAGAAGAAAATTATATAACATTAATTTTTTAAATTTGTTTTTAAAAATTAATTCCATCATTTTAAAATTAGTTATGAATGAGAGTTGATTATGTTTTGTGATATCTTTTTATGGTTTTTGATCAGGATTTACAGCTTAATCTGACAACGTTTTAAGTAAATATGCACTCCTTCACAAATAGAACATGGGAAAATCCAGCTTCTGTACCATCTGTGCTCTTTGTTTGCTTACTTATTTATCTACGCAACGGTCTTTGAAGTTGAAAGTTTGTAAAGATCAAATAGATGCAAGTTTATATACTAGAGTACAAATCAAGTGTTCTGGTAGTTTTTTAACAGTGAGAAAAAGGAATATATCTGATGATGATTGTCATGTTACTTTTCGTTTCAGCCATTAAAGACTGTTTCAATGGTTCTTTGTTATGTGCACCAACTAATCAATGTATAGCGACCTCCCAGCGTTGTGATGGCATTGCAGACTGCATTGATTTCAACCTTGATGAGTCCAGCTGTTCAGGTACTTAGTTTTGCATAAAATCCGGTTTGAAATAAAAAAACATAGTAATTTCCCACTGAATCTTTAGGTAGTCCTCAAACTTGACTGATTTCCTCTGCCAAAACTTAATCAAATTACACCAGGCATGAATTTTCCTGATGACACAGATAAAATAGTGAGAAAAAGATAGAAAATAATATACTTAGTTGTCTTCATAAGGGGTGTTTCTTAAGGTATGAACACAGTTTAGAAAGAATAAAGCCTCTATAATATAGTACTAAGGCACTCTCTAGATAGTAGCCAACTGAATGACCCACATAACCTAACCCACATTTCTGAGTCAATAAGGTTTTTTGTTTGGTTTTTATTTTTCAAGTGTAATGCAAATTCAGGTTGGAAAAGAAAACAAAATACATATCATGTTTTAGCACAGTGCATTTCCCACAATATTCAGGTTTGGTTTGCAATAGTTAAATGGTGGAGAAAGGTAAGAACAGAATCTGAATCAGATTTTTATTAACAAAATCTAACAAAAAACATAGATGATGATATAAATAATTAAATTTAAATTGAAAGCACCCCAGTCAGTGACATGAAGTTACTGCAGTTCTTCCCCAAGCCAGTTGTGAACTCAGGGCCAGTTCTGTGTTAACTTCATCTTTAGCTTTGGTGAAGCTGCAGTAGCTGAGAATTCAGCTTTCTGGTTTTATAATTTACTATGAGTAATGCGATAAAGTTCACAATATGTAGTATGCATTGCAATACTACAATTCATTATAGTAAGTTAAAAGTTTATTCACAAACTAAAAGTTTACATTAATTTCTTGGTGGGAGGCATCTGCTGGCTTCTCTGGGAATGAAACTTGCCCACAAATATTGCGGGTTTTATGTATGTTCATCATAGGTTTTTTTTTTTTCATTCAATGCGAGACAAGAAAACCTATTTTAAACCCCAAATTTACCAATTTTACCATGCAGAGAGAATATATACTTGGCAAATCTGTTTTATAAGTAGCAGCAGCTTCTTTTAAATGAAGCATTTACTTTTAAATAGAGGAATATATTCAGAAATTAGTTCAATGTAGCAGAATACAGAACACAAACTAGTAGAGCTGCACAACAGTGACTCAGACATCTTCTATTATTTTGACAAAAAGCAAATCTTTTAACTAATTTACTTTTCAAAATTTCTTCTTAAAACCAGAAATGTCCACCCTCAATAGCACTGTTTATATGCCTCAGCAAACAATTTTTTTTATAACCAAAATTCTTTAGGTCTAATTTGCATTTTATCAGTATTTTCTCACTACAGAAGAATGAGGGGATTTGGTTTTGATTTTGAGGTTTTCTCGCTATAGGAATGTAAAACCAAACTTCAGTAAAACTAGATGTGACGATGTGGAAATCGATGTTAAGGGATGTCAAAAGTTAATAATAGTCTATCATTACTGACAGCCCCCCCTACTTAAACATCTATACTCCTTTCAAGATTGATTTCTGTAGTTCTTCCGAGAATGTGGTTCTAAGCGCTGCAATTATGGACATCTGGATATGAGCATATTGGTGACACAGGAGTAAGGGTCTGTTCATCATCCCTATATAAAAGCTGTTAATAATGAAGTAGACTTAAGTGATGATTAAATATAATTGCAGTTCTTTGGGCACTTATTTCATATATTCCTATTTTTCTGAAGATCAAGTAAGTGGCAAAAGCTCCATTTCTGGAGTCAAATTAAACCCTGTCTTGAAAATGCTTAGAAGCCTGTTCAAGTGAAGCACCAAGATTTCCATAAGCTTAGGAGGACTCCATGGACTATTATGTATTTATCACTTGACACTTGTATCACCAAATCAAGGTCTAAAGGAAGAGCTTTGGAAAGTGCTAATCACCAAAATGACAGTCATTAATATTCTATCATTTTGACAATCAGGCAATGACAAATACAATGAGGGGAGACATTTAAATTATAATTTTTACTTTTATGTTTGCAGTTTGTCCTGAAGAATACTGCAAAAATGGGGGAAGATGTATCATCAAAGATAAAATTCCATTATGCCAGTAAGTTTCATTGGGATTGACTTGTGCTTGAAGTTTGGAAAAGATGATGTTGAAAAAGATGTTTCGCTCCCTAGGGACTGAAATGACATTCAATAGAAGTGTATTTTTAAAAGTCTCTCTGTGTCTACACTATTTTTATTTTCAGTTGATGCATTAAACCACATTTTGAGAAGAATATTTTTTATCAATAATAGATGAAAGTTACAGAATATTCTATCATTACATGAGGCAACCTATTGGCCTGACACTTCAATTTTCCTGTGTCCTATGTTTCACACCCCCGTTTAACAGTACAGGCTTCTTTGAAAAATGATGGGTAGATACAGCACGTGTTGTGTACCTCAGGTGAAATTTACCTTTATCTTTATCTAAACTTGTGAGGTATTTCAGTTATAGTGTTATTTCTTGCATATATTTGGAGAAAGAATGTAAGGTTTTCGCACTTATGCCAAACAAAAGGTTAAACATATGCTTGTATTTTTCTGGAAAAACTCCTTGCAGAAAGACAGACAATTCTGAGGCAGAATGTATGAGTCATTAGAAAGTTAAGATATCACTGTTTCCCACTGGGAAATTACAGGAGACTTTCTAAAGCACAAAAGAAGAAACGCAATACGTTATCATACTTTTGTACTTCATGTACTTCAGTGGATCTTGCCGGACAGTTTGCCAAATTACTAAAGAAGTGACTATTCTATCAGAGTATCTATCTTAGTCAAGACCAAAAATTAAGGTTTGTCTCCTAATCTCTAGAAAACTAACATTAATAAGCCAGCTGACAAAATTTCAGTTATTTGAATTTGTATCTTTCAAGACTGGTTTATCCTTTCCTGATTGAAGAAATGTGATCAATAACACACTCAGAAAATAAAGGCAATTTCATACAGATTAATTTAATTTAGCTCTCAGAAATCACTCTTAATTACCTGCAGATTTCCTCTGTCACTGAATAGAGAACGGTCTCTGCAAGAAACTTGGAACTTCATTAAGGTGACAGTTTCAAAAACTCTTGTGACACAGAAAGAAAGGGAACAAAAACCATAGGTTTCAGATGAAATAGAATGGATAGCCAGCAGAAAATAAAAGGATTGGGAACACCAGGGAATTTACAAACAGTAGATTAAACCATTGATCAACAAGAAAAGTGCTTGTGAAGACGAGGCACTAGGGGAGTGATACAGTTTTTAAGGATACAAGAAAATTACAAAAATTAAATTTATGTTAGGACTTGCCAATGAAAGGTAATCAAATTAGCAAGTGTTCTTTATCCACAGAAAAAAAAGATAGTAGGAACGGTAGTAGTAAATAGTAAATAGGATACTTTCCCTCATTGTTTGGTAGGAAACATGATACTGAATTCTGACGCAATGCATAGGTAACTGGAGCAAAGGCACAGAAATGAAAATGACCTAACTGATGAGCTAACATAACTGCGAGAGCTGTATGTGCTTGTGTTATGGAAATAGGTCATCTCTATTCAAGAATACTAGAAAAGCAGTGCACATTGCAATAGTGGGAGACTTTCTGAAAACTGCCAGTAAGGGGTGTGACTGGAGAATATCAAATGGAGAAGAAAAAGAAATAGCCAGATTGACCAGGTTGACATTCAATTCTTTGTAATATTTTGATGGAATTACACATTATAATAGCAGAGGAGTTAGCCATTTCTAAGATAATCTTCTGCATGATATTTTAAAATCCTATATGTCAGCATAAGGAAAAGAATAGAATAAAGATGTACCTTAAATGATAAAAAATACAGAAATATCCATTTTCATTTCCTAGGAAAGAAAATTAAACCCATAGAAATTAACATGGGACACAAAATATTTTTACCTGCTTGTTCTCAGTTCTTACCTTAAATTTCCTGAAAAAGGGATAGTAGATTTAGGTGCTGATATCTTCTTTTCTTGAGAGCAACCAATTTTCTAGAGAGCAGGGTAGGTCAGGAGAAAAAGAGGAATGCAGGAAGCCTGTCAGACAGCAAGTCGATGCCTGAAAAGAGCAGAGGGCAGATATTGCACTGTCACAGAAGTGGCTGAGAAGGAGAATCTTCCTAGATACCTAGGGGTAATTGTGTGGAGCTTACAGATTCTAAAAGTCACTGAGTTTGATGAATACTCTTCAGTGACACAGCTGACAAGGGGAAAAATTGTTAACATACCCTTTTATTGCTATTTTTTCTTACACGATAGATTCTGATCTTCTGCTACTTGAGATGCACGTTTCTATAAAACAAAATCCGAGTCTAAAGTTTAAAAACATCTTTGGCCTCTCTGAGAATGTTGGTTTAACAAAAAAAAAGTTTGGACAAGTCTCCAAGCTTTACTTGCTTCAAGGTTTCATCATGTTCCTATAAAAAACAAAATTGCTGTCCATCTTACCTTAGTTTGAGTTGTATCTATAGAAAAGAATCCAGTCTCTGGAAAACATTTTTCTTGGTGATAAGATGTGAGGGGTTTTTGTGGTTTTAATGTGGTTTTAAAGCAGTTGAAGTAGTTAACCGTATAGACTTCTTCAAGGAGTTTAATAGTCAGCATGGGAACAGAGTGAATTTGCAGTATCTCCCCAAGCAAAAGAAATCAACTGTTTGAAGAGATTGAAAGCTGATAGTAGATTTTATACATTTAGTAATTCTCAAGTTTCTTTGATGCTGTATGTTTTCACGTGTACACTACTCTTGCTTAGGTGTATGAAGTGAATAGATAGGACATGAACCTGACATTCTTTCAGTACTATGTACCGATCAGTAGAAGGTGGAAGGTGAGCTCTGACATCCCTCTATGAAGAGGTATCTGTAGACCAGGTGGAAGAGGTAACAGTGGATACAAGTCTAAAGTTCCAGTATATATCACTGTGGTTAACAGGGTTGGTATATCTGGTTGCTGTCATTTCAGTTCACACGACTGAAAACAGCTTTTCCTAGCTGGTGCATAATGATTATACTAACACCAGTGAGAGACCACAGTATTTGAGAACGTGGCTGTTGGTATGGCGGTGGGTATTCTCAGAGGGAGTTTGTAAGTAAATGCAGAGCAGTGATTTTTTGCAGGTAATGGATATCTTCCTACTTGGATGAAACACAGCTTGATGGCTGTCCTGCTCCTCTCTGGTATTTGACTTCCGCGTTAGGTGTGAAAGCCATTTGCACTTGCTTCTCCTGTTTGGTCAGGAGAGTACTTAGGGGTACGTGTCAAATAGGTTTATCTTGTTCTTAGTACTTCTTGAGTGTCCTTTCTGGCTGCCAGACTAGATGGAGTTTTAGTCTAAAACACTATAGCCACTCTCATCTCACAAAATGTGACTCGTATTTGCCCTGAGGCAAGAGGCTAGTGCTGGCAATCAGCTGCTGCGGCTGCAGACAAAACCCATAATATTTTAAGCAAAATGGCTGGAATTCCTGCAATTTCGGTAGTCTGATTTCAAATTTGTTCATCTGATTATATGTGTACTTTCCCCAATTTTTGTCCAGTGGGTTTTTTTGTGTTTGTTTTATTTTTTTTAAAGTGAGACCACAGACCTCTGGAAACATAGGAAAGGAGTATTGATGAGAACAAGCAGGCTGGGAAAACTGTGTTTATAACACAGTGAAGTAGAAGGGTGAGGGTTCAAACTTTGTACTAGTACTGAAAAAACCTCCTAAGAACAGAAAAAAAAAAAATCTTACCAGACTGATGATACATAATTACCATACATTACCAGATGATACATAATTTTAACTCTCATACCAGCTAGACAAGATTAAGACAATACATTTGTGTTTAAAATGTACTGAAACTCATGTATAATAAATGTAATACAGTGTTTGTCTTTCCCTTTGTTTTATACAAACACTTCCTATGTAATATGCCAAATTTCAGAACAGTTATACTGACTAATACTAAAGAGTACAGTGAGAGTGTTTTTATTAATGTCTGAAGAGTGAGAAGGCTGTCCTTAGAGCAGGAAATGTAATTACATTCACTGGTCTGTGATTAAACAATCATGTTATAAATTAGAAATACATCTTCATTACACAGTTTTTAAATTACATTAAATATGTACCATCTAGCTAACTGGGCTATGGAGATTAGAATTTTAAGGAATCATTATACATAATTAATTAAGGTTATCTTTGTAGTCATGTATTTAAATGCTGATTTGGCCCAAAGTATAGAAACTGGATTATTTTGTTTTCTTGCTTTATGTGATTAAAGTGAAAAAGATTATTTTTTTCTTTTATGTTTTAGGAAAGAATTGATTTTACAGGGTAATAATTTGTTCAGAGGAGAGGATTTTTGCTTATTCTCCTTAGACAAGCTACAGGCTATTTGGCCCTCTATTTTTTACTTTTCTCATTCTTATTTTTAAAATGAGCTCATTATTATAACCACAAATGGTCTGGTTTAATGCGCAAATGAAGTATTTTATTCCCAGTACAATGGCAAATACTATTCCAAAAAAATTTTAAAAGCCCCAACCAAACAAATAAAAAAACCCAAACTTTTCTGGTAGTTGAGACAATCTAATTTTGTCTTCAAAATAGTGACTTCTGGTAAACATAATGCATTTTTGGGAGAAGCTCTACAAAGTGGCATGTAGCTTTAAATAATGCCACAGTAGACTCATTCAATACTTTTTTCAGTCAAGTATCACATGTGGCAAAGGATGGAAATTCCATATCCTCTCTGGGCAATGTCTTCCAGTGAGGAATTTAAAGTTTGTTTTACTAAACATATTTGCCTTTGGATGTACTCTTACATGTACCATTTAACTGGATTTTTGTGGAATTATAATAATAGAAGTAATTATAAGAATTAATAAACAATAAAACGAAAAGTGGGGAGATTGTTTTAATATCACACAGTATGACATGAAAATGGAGTGATAAAAGTATTCTCACCTAAGAAAATAAAATGCTTGGAAGCTTCTGCACTGATTTGGTGGAAATGCAAAGCCTCGTGAATGACAAGATAGACACGTACAAGTCATGAGTAAAGGGAGTTTACAACAGGAGAAGATAGTGGGTTTTATTTCAGCTGTTTGTCCTAGTCTCAGAGATTCCCACCTCAGTTACAGGGAGGATTGCTAAGGACGCAGCTGCTGAATCATTGCAAGTTATTGACTGCTGAAGTACCAAAGCAAATTGGTACTGATTTCATTTCTTTCTAAGAAGTTCCTTTTTGATTTACTTAACAAGCACGACATAGATAAGTTGATAAAGCTATATAGAATAGACCCTATATATGTACCCAAGAAAGTGGTAGTTATTCAAATGTGATTGTAGGTAGAGCAGAAATGGAACAAAGATGTAACCATGAATAAAAACAAATCCAAGATGAGTAGTCAAAAAGCCACTGAAAAGGAATATTATGCTTCTGGAAAATGAAGACAAGGTGTATTCTTATATGGAGACATATATGTAAACATATACACCTAATATAGAGAATTTTTTTTCATATCTATCCATTACTCAAGTGCTATCTGAAAAGTGATGCTGAAACAAATAAAATAACTAATTCAGCTTGCCTGAGTTGGGTAAAATTGAGGACAGGAAGACACTTTAATATTTCTGTTCTTCAGAATAAATGAGACACAGCTTGTTGTGAAAGAAAATATACCATATATTGATAGAAATGAGCTCTTAAATATTTGTTCACAGAAAACCTTTTCCTGAAGTTTCTATTTCATAATTATTTCTCTTTAGTCTATCCTTTCTTATCAAGGTGCCTGTTCCTGATTAATAATACTGTTGCTTTGTGGCTTTTCATGTTTCTAACATCATAGCCTTTGCCAAGAAAAGTCAAACATGATGTCATTAGGAATATATGTAAGAACACTAAGCAACAGAGAAATTGAACTCTTTGGTAGTCTTTTGATTTCATTTCATAAGAAAGCAGTATTAAGAGTTACATATGCACAGGTATATGTAACCCAGACAAAACTGACTCCCAATAAAATTTCCTGCATGCTTGCTGATGCTAGAATTGTGTTTTATAGAACAACTGAATAGTGATTTTCCTTTCCTCATGATTTTTCATTTAAATTCATCATGTTTTCACCTTTTGTATTTGCTTTTGCCAGTCATATGAAATGGTCATTTGAGCACACCTGGAGGTTTGTGGCATTTTACATATTCAGGAATTACTAAATAATGTTTTTCATTCTTTTTCCCTGCATTAAGAAGGCAACTAGCACACAGGAATCACCACATACATAATCTAAGCACAATGCCCTTCCTTTAGAGCCTAAAGTATTTCTGAAAATTGGACGTTGTCTTTTAGTGTAATCTATACCAACCCCGAACCTATGTTATTACTTCTCTGTCAAAACTGCATGTTTCGTTCCACAGTCTGGATCTCTCTTTTTTTTTTTTTTCCACTGAATCTGGCTGTGGCATTGACTTAGATGGTGACTTATCTGTCTTCACCAGATCCAAATGATAATGCTAGAAGACTGGAGAACCAGAGTACTGATTTCCCTTCAGGTGATGGTGACCTGCATGCATTGTTGTTTGTTTCTTCCCCCAATTCCAAACACTAGGGATTATGGTGCAATGTGACAGAAACATAACTTCATAAATCTTACGCATTTAGTCTATTTTGTGATAGTTGGAATGAAACAGCTTTTGATTTTTTATGCTTATACTTACAGGGCTTTAAGCAATCATTTCACAACTTTAATAAACTGGAAAAAAGATTGTAAAATTCATTGAATTCTTCATATATGAGAATTCAGGAAATACTGAACTTCCATAAGGAAAGAAATATGCTAAATTCGTCTAACAATTGTTTGGGGGGGTGGGGGGGGGTTAATACTTTCTCCACTTGTACCAAGTGATTTCTAAGTAAATATATTTGGCCGAATCGGCTTTACCTAGTGAGAACATTTCCACTGAGCAAATTGTCAGTTATTTCTTTACAAACGGATACACTCGCTACTGCTTTCTATTCAGAAGCACTTACTTTGACCTTTGCTCTTTTCCCTCCTCTTTGCAGATAATAGTATAAACCGGAGGTCAGCTCCTTATCACATTGGAGCCTGATGCTTTATGCAGTTGGCAGCTCCTAGAAATGATGAAAAAAACCCCAAACAACATTTATCTTGGTCAAACCTAATTGAATATAGGGCAATTTGCTACTCTCCCCAGTGAGGCAGTGACATACTGTCATGGTGAACTGTGAAGTTCACCCATGAGTGGTCTGAATCAGTTGATTGCTGAATCCAACAATTCAGAAGGAATCTGTCTTTCTTAGTTTCTTTATTCTACAACTAAGCTAGATTGCCTCTACATAACTGTTGAAGTTTGACTGCAAGTAACTGAAAGCCAGATGTTCTATTCAATTAAACAAGTACAAGTGAATTTCTCAACAAATGTTTCTGATCATGTTTTTGAGAAATCTCTAGCACCTGATTCAAATGTAAATCAGATTTTCTCAACTTTTGGTCTTTTTCTGTATGGAAAAATAAAGTTCAAGCTACCTATAAAACTGGAAATGAGCAAAGGAGCTTATAGTCTTTCTCTGTCTTCCTGAGGTGAAATATTACTTTGCAGAATGGAAAAATCCTCTCTAGAAAGACCAATTGCTGGAATATGAATAGTGCTCAGAATGGAAGGACATGGTTTAGATATAGCCTATTGGTCATGCTGGAAAGCAAACTGTGACCTAGATATTTTCAAATTGTCTCTTCATGATATGTCTGCTGAGTGGGGAGATTTTTACCCGTACAGAAAATCAGTAAGGAATTTCTGGGACAATTTCTAGATCAAAGAGCCTGATGAACATTATGTAAAACTTTTTCTTGCAAGATTTTGGAGTTGAGAGAGGTTAACATGTAGCTTTGGGAACAAAAGTAACTTCATGTTTGCTTTTAAAAGGTGAATTTAGTAATTTATCGACCACAATGCAACTCTTGAGATCAGAGTAAGAATTATATTTAGAGTCTGATCAAAATAACTGATGTTTTAATATGAAGATACTATAATGTTATTGACAAGGGAATAGGCAAATAAGTATAATTTAGCAGATACAGTGAAATACATGTAGATACAGATACATATGACTTGGGCATACAAGAATGCTTATGGTAAAAATTTTCTCCCTGGTTGGATTTTCTCTTCCTACAAAATTTAGTATCAGTACTGCTTAGGATGCTAAAAGCATTCAACCACTCTGATAAAAATCCTGTATTTCTTTTTGATTTTCAGTCTGTTCTTTAGAAAGAATCTAAGTGTAATGAGGTAACATACAAAGTGTAGGAAACCATGGTGAGAATTTTATTACCGAGGGTATTGCACCTTTATCTCAGAATGACTTATATCCCAGAACTATAAGCATTATTACATTTAAAATTCAGGAGATAGACTTGTCTACAAGAGGAACAAGCTTAGGATCTGGGAAGTGTATCTGTAGGAGAGGATGCTTGTCTAGCAGTGAGAGATATGGGAGAGTGTTAATCAATGTTCAATAGTGGATGTTTGCCATAGTATGGAGGGTTCCCTGAAGGGTTATCTCACTAACTCCAGATGCTGAAGAGTAGGAACATAGATGAAAAGCTTTAAATCACAATGGTTTTTGTTATGGTTTGTTCAAAACAGGAAGAATAGATGTAAAATAACTAACGCTTTTCAAAAGAGCTAACAATAGGGAACAAGTGAAAAATTACATGAAAGAAGCATAAACACAAGGACTGCAAAGATTCCTGTGCTACAGACTCCCCTCTCCTTTGCTTTCACGTGTCTGTCTTTTGTCCACAGAAATGATAATATCTTTGGCTATGTCTACTTATAGACACATAAATTACTCTACATCTTTTGGATTATATATGAACAAACAATATTTAACACAGTCCAGGTTCAGATTCTCCTAGCTTGAGTAACAATCTTCTTTCAGGCTCAGTCTTTCTGAATTTAAGTGAGAGACAGTACTTGATGTGAAAGCCAGTATTCTCATACTCTAAGATTATAGCAGTATGTGTGCATATCAAAACTTCTTTGCCTAGTATCAGCCCACCAGTAGAACCCTCTCTGTAGAAGGCACCTGGAGGCAACTGGTTGAGTACATATAATACAAAACAAAACTTATTTTAAGGGAGACTTTTGGAAAGCATATATATTATCAAGCATGTTGATCAGAGTTTTGAACTTTCACTACAGTGAGAAAGATTTTGATGCAGATATGCCTGTGCTGAGGGTGGCAGAAAAGATGGGGATGGTGGAGATCTGTGTTTGAGAATCTGGGTTATTGCATAAGTTGAGTAGGAAAGACATACATCTTCTACTCTATACTAACTACATCTTAGTATGTGGCCTGCTATACACCCTGGTCTCACAATGTGCTCAAGATATCTTGCACGTTTGCAATTTTCTCTCTTGTTCAGCCAGTGTGAATTTAAGTCTCCAAGAATTATACCCTTTGTGCTGTTGCTAGGTGGCCAGGGTGTTGCCTAAAAGCAGCAAATTCTACTAAATTAAGAACTTTTGAACTTTTCTTGCCAGCTTTGGCAGTGTTGACTGATCTGAAAGCTCCATGAATTTTAATTTTAAACACACATACAAACACAGAGGATTTTTCTCAATGCCTGGAAGGATCTTTTCATGTTTATATTGCCCTAATCAGCTACTAGGCTACATCTCTAAGTGGGAAGCAGTAACTATGTGCTATTCCCACACAGACTTTTGTTGTCCTTTAGGGAAAAAGTACATATACGTTTAAGCAAAATTAATTTTGCCTGCATCTGGTCCACAAGTCATTTTTCCAATAAACAGAAATATTTTTTCTTTTAAAAATACATATTGGAGTGTAAGATACATGTGAACTTTGAAATATCTTTTTAAGTCTGTCAAGTTAACGAGATTCATGCAAGAGTTACAATATGGATCTTGACACCAAAGTTGCTGCAGTAATAAATATCAATGGTGGGTTAACTCTGACTGGATCCCAGGTGCCCGCTAAAGCTGCTCTATCATTCCCCCTCTCTTCAGCTGAACAGGGGGGAGAAATATAATGAAAGGCTTGTGGGTCTAGATAAGGTCGGGGACGGTCTAGTCACCAATTATAAGCAAAACAGACTTGACTTGGGAAAACATTTATTTAATTTATTACCAATCAGAGTAGGATAATGAGAAATAAAACCAAATCTTAAAAACACCTTCCTCCCACCTGTCCCTTCTTCTTGGGATCAACTTCTTTCCTGATTTTCTCTACCTGCTCCCCACCAGTGGTACAGAGCTGGACAGGGTATGGGGATTGCGATCAGTTCATCACACATTGTCTCTCACTCCCTCCTCCTTAGTGGAGGACGCCTCACAATTTTTCCCTGCTCCTGTGTGGGTTCCCTATTGGGTCACAAGCTCTGCCAGAAACCTTGTTCCATTGTTGGGTTCTCTCTGCACACTGGTCATACCAGGAGCTTGCTCCAGTGCAGGCTTCCCACAGGGTCACAGCCTCCTTCAGGTATCAAAATGCTCTGGTATGCGGTCCTCCATGGGCTGGTGGTGTATATCTACTCCACCACTTACCTTCATGGGCTGCAGGAGGACAACCTGCCTCACCATGTTCTTTACCACAGGCTGCAGGGGAATCTATCCCTGTTCCTAGAGCTCCTCCCCCCTTTCCTTTTTTGCTGACCTTGGTATCTGCAGAGTTGTTTCTCTCACATATTTTTTCTCCTCTCTTTGGTTGCAATAATACAGCTGGGTTTTTTTTCCCCCTTCTTAAATATGTTAACCCGGGGCACTACCACTGTTGTTGATGGGCTTGGCCTTAGCCAGTGGCAGGTCCATCTTGGAGCCGGTTGGCATTGGCTCTATAAAGCAAAGGGAAAGCTTCTAGCATCTTCTCACAGAAGACATCCCTGTAGCCCTCCTGGTACCAAAATCTTGCCATGCAAACCCAATGCAATGTTAGTCATCAGAATTCAGTAAACTCTCCGAGGTTGCTTGTTTGTTTTTAAATGGTGGAGTGAGAAAGGTTTATATTCAAGTGAATTATTTCCCTCTGGATAATAAAACTGATTGATCAGGACACACGATATTTTATCCTAGTCTTTCTTTATTTGCAGTATGTGTACTTTTGTATCAGCAAACTAGATAACAAATTGTCATATGGCCTCCTAGCTATGCTGAACTAAACTGTGCCTTAAGTCACCCTCTGTGAAGCCATATGGAAGCCATAAGTGTAGTTATTCTCTCTGTCATCAGCGAGAAAGTACTGTCAACCAGCCTAAACTGCTTCTCCATTTTTATCCCTAGTTTTGTATGTACTTACATACATCTTGGAAGCTGTAGAAGTTCCTTGTATGGATTCCAGTTATCAACTGAATATAAACACATGCATTGCACCTAGGCTAATCCTTGACAAGTGTTTTTGTTGGAAAAGAAAAGGAAACAGAATTGGAGCCAATGATATGTAATGATGGATTCTTTAGTGAAAGTGCTAGGGGACATTATGCAGCAAGGATTGTCTAAATTCTAACATTAAGTGTGCTTAAGCTCTGAGCCATTAACTTAGTATAGTAGAAAATTATTTTTATTGCTTCATGAGTTTCTTTGTTTCCACTTAGAACTTTTCAATTTTGTACTTTAATCCTTTTGCCACTCGTCCTTGTTAACTATTGTATTTTCCACTGGTGAAATTCCTGCTCAACTGAGTTTGATGGCAGAAGTTGTGCAAATAAAAAAAAATGTTTAGGGTTGCAAAATGAAGCTAACAACAGATGACTACGTACAGTTAAATGGAGCCTGTATTATGCACTCCTCGCATGCTTGAGCTTCCTACACAGGCTAGTGATAGTGCAGCTTTCCATGACTAGGTGCTGAACAAAATATTTTTTAAGCAGTGCTACATAGAGCTGAATATCCTACTGCCTGGTTTTCACAAAACAGAATTCTGGTTTATAAATAATTATTTCTTCTCTGGTAACTTTTTTTTTTTTATTTGTATTGTAGTCTATTTAAAAAAATCTAAACAGCCAGGCCAGCAGGAGTTTTTAACAGCCTTCAATAGGTGCAAAAGAGCCTTTATTTGCTTTGCTTCGTTTTAGCCATTTTGTAAAATAATACTTTATTAACATAAAATTTGTTTTGGACTTCGGAAAATGGAAGAAAGATCTCCCAAAACTTGTTTAGTATTCTAGTGTGTGGAAAAATATTGTGTTTATACATCATAGAAATCCGTGGAGATTATCTTCCCATCAATTTTGCTTCTAGAGGTGAAGGTGATGTGATTTGGTAGAATACATTTTGAGGCTACACAGCAGCTATTCTCTCACCCAGTTTTGTTTATCATCTTTATCAATGATCTGGATGAGGGAATTAAGTGCAGCCTCAAGAAGTTTGCAGATGACACCAAGTTAAGCAGGAGTGTTGATCTGCTTGAGAGCAGAGAGGTTCTACAGAGGGATCTGGACAGTCTGGATTGATGGGATGAAGCCAACTGTATGAGGTTCAGTAAGGCCAAGTGCAGGTCCCAAAACAACCCCAGAGTGGCTGGAAAGCTGGTCAGCAGGACCACAGAAGTGATTGTCCTCCTGTACTCAGCATTGGTGAGGCTGCACCTTGAATACTGTGTTCAGTTTTGGGCCCGTCACTCCAAGAAGGTCATTGAGATCTTGGAGAGCGCCCAGAGAAGAGCAATGAAGCTGGTGAAGGGTCTAGAGCACAAGTCCTATGAGGAGTGGCTGAGGGAATTGGAGCTGTTGAGGTTGGAGAAAAGGAGGCTCAGGGGAGACCTCATCACTCATTAAAACTACCTGAAAGGATGTTGTAGTGAGATGGGTGTTGGTCTGTTTTCCCAGGTAACAAGTGATAGGATGAGAGGGAATGGCCTCAAGTTGTACCTCCTCCTCAAGGGGAGGTTTACATTGGACATTAGGAAAAATTTGTTTACAGAGAGGGTTTTTAAGTATTGGAACAGACTGCCCGGGGAAGTGGTGGAGTCACCATCCCTGGAGATGTGTAAAAGACATATAAATGTGGTGCTTAGGGATGTGGCAGTGGTGACCTGGCAGTGCTGGGTTAATGGTGGGACTTGATGATATTAAAGGTCTTTTTCAATCTGAACAATTCTATCATTCTATGATTATTACAGTTCTAGTGTTTTAATGGGTATTTTACAATTCTTTTCTACGTTTGTCAGGGCTTCCCTTATCCTACCAGTAAGGTCTATCGGTATGCTTTGTGTAATACGATCAGCAAAAAGCTACAGACTGACAATCTTTTACTTAATGTAAGTAGCTGAGAATTTTTTCTGGTGGATCATGAGACAGTAAAGGTAAAAATGTGCGTAAAGCTGTGTAATCAATAACATAAACTAGATTGTACCAGTATACTTCATTTAGCTTATATATCTATATATAATGCCTCTACAGCTATCCTTCTAATGCTTTATGCCTTTAGAATACATTTCAGTATGCTGTTACTATTGACAGCAAGATACAAATCACTGTAAACGCCAAAGTTATTGCTATACCTGATACTGTATTCTGACCTACAAAAATCAGACTGCTACAGAACTATGAGCATCACATTTCAAGATGGGAAACACAACTGTGTATTTAAACATAATATAGAAGTTGATAAATTATCAAGTTACTCTTTCTTAGTTTTCTAAAATTGTATATTTTTTTATATTGTCATTAAAATATATCACACAGTAAAGCCAAAGTAAGACTTTAATAGATGTCATAATATGATCCCAACAATGGGCCTTACAGTATTTTGTTTATATATATATATGTTTAATACATTGCAGAACTACTGAATATATGAAAAACATGGTGAAGGTCTAATCAACTTTATCCATGCAGTCTACACCCAACTACAAGGTCAATGTCACCAGTGTTTTAGTCTTGTGAAAAAGCAGTCCCGAAAACCTTTTCCTTAATGATCCTGAGCTACTCAACAATTCTACACTCTGAACTTCCCCTGATACCTACAGTCAGGTTTTGTCTGTACCTTGCACATTCTTTCTCTATTCTTCATTTTAAGATGCATTTTTACCAATCACATCTGAAAAAATTTCTTTCCCAAGTTGTTATGACACATCTCAGTTACTGCAACATTGTCCCTCTTTGCTTGGATGACTGCAAGGTTTTTAGGCTGATGTTCCTCAGACAGCAGCTGCAGAGTTGATTCTTAAAACCATCGCTTTAACTACATTGTTCTTCTTTTTGGTCATTGCTCCCTCTTTCTCATTGCATCACATATGTATTGACACTGCTTTCAAAGACTTCATAATTTATTCCCACTCCACCTATCACTCTTCATTTAGCTAGTATAATCTGAATACATTTCAAATACTGGATGCTAACCCAGGGTATATTATGGAGAGTGTAACTTGCCCCCAGCCCAGCACACAATAATAGCAATAGGTTGTCTGTGTTTTAACAGATCTCTGCACCCTTGTCAAAGTTTCGAGCACAATTTGGCAAAGCCCTTTGTACTTACTGAACATTAAGCAGGTATCTCTTTCAAAATAACTTCTTTTTAAAAGTGCATGAAACAAGGATTGAGCACGGGAAGGAATTAGGTATGTGCTTTCCCTATAAATCCAGAACATCAAAGCATAGTACAATAATCTTGCCTTTGACATTTGAGCATCTTCTACAAATTTTTCATCTTCAGTCTCTAGCCTTCTTTCATAAAAACCTATTTTGTTCCAGTAGTATGAAGTCCTCACAGCCGGCATTGGCATGAAAAAGCTGGAACAAATACTTTGGTAAATTTTCAAAGCCATCTTTATTGGAATATTTTTTCTTATAGCTGTGAAAAATATACAAGTATTTCTAAAACATACACAGCAGTGAGCTGTAAAATTCTTTTGTAAAGGCAAGCTAAACTGCAACATTCAAAGCTCTGCTGATATTTCAGAAGCACACATGTGCTGCAATAGTAATCAAAATGAAAACTTTCCCCTTTTTCAGGCTGGCTCAAGAAATTAATACATAGTGCATGAGCTCTTTAGGGAAAAAAGAAAAAAGAAAAAACCGCAGCAATCGACAAACCCAGCCAAAACCTTTGATAATGCCATAGGCTAAACACATTCACTTGTATAATTTCTTTTTTGCTTGGAAATGGGAGAAGAACAATTTGTATGCAATTTATAGGATACTAGGGAATATAACATTATTTCTTAAATAGAGAGGTAGATGTTACCCTAATTCTGTAAATTCTAATTTGCTTAGACTTTGTTAAATGCTACACAATGGAAATAAAAATTAGTTAGAAGTATGATCCCTTTTCTCTCTTTTCACACACATCCGCTGCCTCCCCTCCCCCTGTTCAAGGACATGCTAATGAAACTAAGAATAGTGTTATTCTTGCTCAAATCCTCAAGATAAAAATTTTTTAAATTATTATTAGAATAACAAACACTTTAAAGTTTTCTGGTGAAAAGCAGAAATTTCAATAAAATATTCTTTAAAAAGCTGTCTAGTCAGAAAAGTGTCTACAAAGCTATTTTTGAGGGAAAATATCCCATCTAACCTAGCCAAAACCTCTGGAGTATTTAGAAAGGAAGAACACTTGTCTTCATTCTTAGATTGTAACTTTCTGGGGGTTTTTCGTTGTAAATTTTAAGGAAGTATCCAGTCAAGATCTCAGTGCAAGCCTGGGCTATCGCTGTACAAATACATCAGGGATATGTATGATACGTGATGAAGGGAAGAGGATCTCAGGAGACAGAGTACTTTTTTAACATCTCAAAAATAGGTTTCTTTCTTGTGAATGAAGTGTGTCCTCATTACAAAGTATTTCCATCCAGTATCCCAAAACAGTCTCCCTTCTTATACTACCAAAATGCAGAAGTTGTCAGAAGACTCTTTTATCTGTGGCTCATATTCAGGTGCAGCATCAATGAATCAGGAATCACAGAAAAATTGTAAAACACATTTATTTTCCGTGGCTTAACAAATTGCTGAAGCTAAGTACCAGTGCCAGTGTGTGCATTCCTCAATGACCAATTTCACTCTTCCGCAACAAAGAATCCATATGGAATTTTTTTTTCCTGTTGTTATTTTCAGGGCAGTTCAAACAGCAGTTTCAGGCATAGGTTTATGAAGCCTGGCAGGAAAGATGGCTGGACCTTTAAAAAACAATTTTTTTGCAGTAAAGATTATAAGGCCACAGATAAAAGTGCTTGAACACTTGAGAATTTACTGTGCACATCCATTCATTCTACTTCCGTGAGGGTATAAAACTAGCCCTGAGAATTAAGTGCAAGTCTGAAATTGTGGATTTCTGAGCTCAGTATGTACAGCTCCCACAACAGAAGGTCTTCCAAAGCACACAAGCAATTTAAAAGCCCATATCATACTTAACTTTCAAAAGGTTTTTGGCTTCAACATTGCTTAAGTATTAATAAATTCTACCCTCTTCCTCTCTGTGACTTACTTCTTCATCAGTAATGATTTTATAATAGTGGTTCCTCTCCTCCAGCCCTTTTGGTGTGTTTGTTTAAAACTCTTCATGAGACAGACTCTTTGGAGTTTTGTTTGCCTTCACAAAATGGGACTCAGATATAATAACAAACACAGGAACTGCAGTAGTAAATTTCAAGTACATAAACAAATATTAAGGTTCTACACGCTCTTTGAGACTTCCGAGTACCCTGAGAAGTCAGTAAAACAGTTTCTGAAAGAAAACAATACTGTTGTAAAAATGCAGAAGCATAATAAGAGATCTTGCAGAACACTTGGATTTTTTTGTGTGTTTATTTTAAAAAGTTGAAAACCAGATTAATAAATAGCACACTTTCGCCATTTATTTTTTAATGTTACTGAGGCTTCTGAAAGACTAGTGTCAGAGTAAGGCAATGATAGATGAATGTAACAGTTTGATGAATACTGCTAGACTTCAGTAATGAAGTACCAGACTCTGGTTAAGAATATTCAGTAAAGATTATTTTCAGTAATGTACTAAAGCAAACGTGGAATGATTTATTCTACCTGCAGTCACTGTTCAGCTTTCACTGAGAATTTTACCTTTGTGTTCCTTATCCTTAGGCTAAATAGCAATCAATATCTCCACATCTTTATTTACTTCTTCTATGTAAATACTGGTTTATGTGTCCATTTCTGCTTTCTTAGAGCTGAATGTGCACTGAATTACTTGTAGGGAA
>NW_010417892.1:0-6812 GCF_000710305.1 Buceros rhinoceros silvestris | reverse complement strand
GGAAATATCAATGATATAAACAGAAATTCCACATCTGGGTCTAGGATAGACCTTACATATCTGTTAGCAATGAATATATCAAGATTCGTCTGTATTTTCCAAAGAATGCAAGGGTTAGGTAGGAATTGATACAGATATGTTGGGTCTCTAAACAGTGCCAATCCTTCCGAACAATTACCCTAAGCTTTCAGCCGGTTCATGCAAACCACAATTCCATGCAGATCACAAGGGAAGGCAGGATTACTGGCCTTTCCATCCACATTCGTTTTGGGACTGTGTTTATGAAATGTCATGAGAAAAACACCGCATTTGCTAACCTTCCTTATGATTAACTAAGCTGGCGTTTAGGGGCCAGGAAACGGCTTTCTTTCACTGCATGGTTACCACAAAATAAGCACATCTGCTGTAACTTTAAAAGTATGGATCAAGCAATGCTTTCCTAATCACCACAGATATTGCGTACAAGACATTTCTCCAATTCTTGGCTTTTGATTCCCAGTGAGGTCACCACCCACAAAGTATTGTCTGTGCAAGTCAAACTTCTGGCAGCAGGCTCAAGAGCAATGGCTCAGGCGCAAACCATAAGAGATACATTAGCAAACAGTTTAACTTCCTCTTTGCTGTGTGGGTGACCAGAGCAACAGGAAGGCAGTTTTTATTGAATCCTCATGGAAAGTAAGTTCTCAGAGTTTCTTTCTTCTTGAGGAAGAAATAATAGAAGAGCTGGAACGGAACTGCTCAAGGGCAAGAACCAAATCAGCATTAAATGTTGAGGAAAAAATATTTAATCTCAGAGGTAAACAAATTCAATAAAGGGTTATTCAAAAGAACACCAAATGCACGAACACCAAGTGTTGATCTCATGTTAACCCTTCACCCTTCAAGAAAAGACTGAGGATACTCACAGAATCACATAATTATTTGCTTGGAAGAGACCTTTAAGATCATCAAGTTCAACCATTAACCCAGCACTGCCAGGATACTACTAAGCCATGTCTCTAAGCACCACATTTATATGTCTTTTACATATCTCCAGGGATGGTGACTCCACCACTTCCCTGAGAAGTCTGTTCCAATACTTAAAAACCCTCTCTGTCTAGTATCCAATCTAAACCTCCCCTGGTGCAACTTGAGGCCATTTCCTCTCATCCTATCACTTGTTACCTGGGAGAACAGACCAACATCCATCTCACTACAACATCCTTTCAGGTAGTTAGTGATGAGGTCTCCCCTGAGCCTCCTTTTCTCCAACCTCAACAGCTCCAATTCCCTCAGCCACTCCTCATAGGACTTGTGCTCTAGACCCTTCACCAGCTTCATTGCTCTTCTCTGGGCACTCTCCAAGATCTCAGTGACCTTGGAGTGACGGGCCCAAAACTGAACACAGTATTCAAGGTGCAGCCTCACCAATGCTGAGTAAGGGGGACAATCACTTCCCTACTCCTGTTGGCCACGCTATTTCTGATAAAAGCCGGGGTGGTGTTGTCCTTCTTGGCCACCTGAGCACACTGCTGGCTCATATTCAATTGTCTGTCAACCAACATTCCCATGTCCTTTTCTGCTGTGCAACTTTCCAGCCACTCTTCCCCAAGCCTGTAACATTGAAAGGGTTTTCTTTCCAATGCCAGCCGGGATGCTGCTGGCCTTCTTGGCCACCTGGGCACACTGCTGGCTCATATTCAGTCAGCTGTTAACCCACACTCTCAGGTCTTTTTCCCATGGGCAGCTTTCCAGCCACGCTTCCCAAGCCTGTGGTATTGTTGTGGCCCATGTGCAGGACCCTGCACTTGGCTTTATTGAACCTCATATCATTAGCCTTGGTCCATCGATCCAACCTGTCAGATCCTTTTGTAGAACCTCCTGCCTTCAACTCCTGCCTAATCTGGTGTCATCTGCAAATTTCTTGAGGCTGCACTCTATCCCCTCATCAGATGATTGATAAAGATATTAAAGAGAACAGGCCCCAATACTGAAGCCTGGGGAACATCACTTGTGACTGAGCACCAAATGGATTGAATTCCATTCACCACCATTCTTTGGGCCACCCATCCAGCCAGTTTTTGATCCAGCAGGGAGTACACTCATCCAAACCATGAGCAGCCAATTTCTCCAGGAAAATGCTGTGGGAAACAGTGTCAAAAGCTTTACTAAAGTCTATGTAGGCAATGGCCACAGCTCTTCCCTCATCCACTAGGCATGTCACCTTCTCATAGAACAAGATCTGTTTAGTCAAGCAGGACCTGTCTTTCATAAACCCATGCTAGTCTGAGATACTAGAAATATTTAAATGGTGAAATAAAAAACAAAATTCACTACTCACTTTACAAAACTGTGTAGATCCTCCAATTTGCACTGATGTTCATACATATGTACATCCCTGCAACAAACCCTGTTTCCACCCTTGTCAATACTTTGGCCACATAGGTTTTGTATTTCTAGCTTCATTCTTGAACACTAAAAGAAGTTCATAGTAATAAGTAACACCACAGTAATAAATGAATTAATTCTTCTCTTGTGGTAAGTTTTATTTCCATCTCGATATGTAAAGTGAAAAGACCAGCCAAACTTATATCAGTGTTCACTCCATAAACTGGGCAGAAATTTGATCATGTCTTACAAAAAGAAATTAGTCTGAAATAGAATTAGAACTAATTAGAATTAGAACTTTTTTCTAATTTTTTTCTTGTTGTTGTTAGACTTGAAAATACTGTTTTTAATGAAACCCTGGACTTCATTTTTCCTTTTAATTTTGAATTTTTTGCTATACAGTGCCTCACAGACTTAAACTTTTAAGTCACCAAAAATAAGGTGCTGGTCTGCTGAACAATGCAACAATTTCATCATGGTATTAAACTGTATAAATTACTTAAAGACAGGACTTGCCCTTGATTTTTTTCATTCTCTGATTTGAAGTTTGTGTCAAATCCCAGTGCTTCAAGTACAGGTACTGTGTTTTCTTGGCAGTTGTCGTTTTTGAATATTCAAAGAGTGATTTTTATAATCCTTACTAAAGGATTTTCCAAATTTAAAATTCTAGACTCATAACACAGAAAAATGGTTTTATTCTTTATTATAGTCTTATTTTGCTGTAGTCTTTGATTTCTTGATACTGAGTTTTCTTCAGATCTGCATGAAATGCCTTTTTTCTAAAGTAATACCAGCCAAGTGTCTATTATGTGACATGGGTATTATTTTTTATTTGTGTTTAGAACAATAGACTATTTTTGGTTTTGGTTGATAAGTTTGCTTTGCTCCCTCACTTCTTTTTCCTAGTAAGATCCTCTGTAGAAATATCCTGCAAACTAGTTGTGTGGTATTTACCATCTGTCCAAAACACAAAACATCAGGAAAGACAGTTTTTCATAGTAGGGATTCCAAACCATATCAAGCAAAGAGGCTCAGAAAAGATTATAATCTGCAACCTGTTATGGGTTGACAGCACTATTACTCTTCCATCTTCAGAAATCCTAACTGCTCCAGTGTTGGTGATTATAACTCCATCTAACTGCTGACCTTCAAAGTAAGTCTTTGAACATAAAAGAGGATTATAAACATTCCTTTCTCTCCTGGATATTTGAGCAAAAGATCCTGAATTGAATTCCTTGTAATAGAAGTCTACCATAACTTTAACAGCTTAAAGGAGAAAATGTATTTTGTTCATAAAGTATTATAATTATATTTATGAATTAATCTTTGAAATGTATAGCATCCCAGAATATTATTCCTTAAGTACTGCCATTTAAAATTTTACTTCTTATAAGCAGGTGAGAAACTGAAAATTAGATGGTTTTATTTTAAGGTATTTAACATTAGAGATCAGTCTTTGGCTTACTATTCTGTTAAGTCGTTTTAGAGTTCATTAAAAAGCTGGAGGGAGGCAGAGTGGCAGAGGCCTCAGCCATATGTATGCTTGAGGCTTGAGCCAAAATTTGTTCTCTGATCCATTCCAAATAACTTTTACTCTCAAATGGAAGTCATTCACTGTCCTAAAAGTCAGTTAATTAATCATTCATCAGGTCCTCTGTATTCATCTTGCTCGGTTATGCTCAGATAGGATGAATAATCTGGGATGGGATGTGAGAATCAAGCAGTTTAAGAGTGAAATCTCTCTTGTGGAGATATGTAGATGTGTTTCTAAACTGGTGATCTGAAAACATTTGTAAGACCTTTAACTAAGAGAGGGATGTGTTTGGTTAATAAGTGAAGTAGAGCAATGTCAAGGTGGAGGTAGATTGCCTGAAGGGCTAAAAATTAAGTCGAATGTAGCACATTGAAGACAATAAGATGACAGAAGTGTAAATACCAGTAAAACATTGTTTTCTTCCAGCCCAGAATTAGTATTTTTCCTTACCATGTCAGAGCTAAGAAAAGAAAATAGGCATTCTTTTTCCTTTCCATTTTTTCTGGAGTGAGTCTGACCACAGATTTTTGACAACTTATTTGCAGGGAAGGGAAAAAGGGTGTGAGGGAAGAAGGGAGGAAGGAAATCACCAAAAGTTAAGCATGTCTGTTCATCACGATTTCCTCTTGTGGTGTTCATCAAGATACAGCTCTGGTGTAGGGCTGCTCTCTGTGATTTATAGCAAATAACTGGTGTGCCTTCCCTCAGTCTACTCAGACATAATGATTTAGGAGAAATGTCTGTGATCGTTACTGTGACATACGAGTCTTAATGGGCATTGGACCCAGTTGCAAACACAACTGAGAAATTTTATATTTTTAAACTTCTTTTTAACCTGATACACTAGGGAAACAAAGTCAGCATGACTATACTGCTATTCTATTGGTCAATCTACGATTCTTTCCACCCACATCCATATTTAGCCAGTCAGTCAATTTTGACCAATCTTGACAAGGGAGATAAAGGTGTCCAAGATGTGATATCCTTAGAACTTCTTGGAAAAAATGTTTACTATAGAAAGACATGAAAAACAAATTTGTAGTCCTCTACTCTCTCCAAAATAAGGCAAAATATGCTCAATAGTTATCTATCCTCTTTGCTCTGTATGTATTAACAAAAAATCAGCACATGCTTGTCTTGTGGCACCATGCTAACTCTTGTTCTATGTACTATGTTCACATGAGAGCTGAGAGTACTGAAGAGATATGAAAAAAACAGGTGGAAGAAGAATCATGAAACATGAGTAAACGGATGTTATTGAGAGCATGAGTGGATGTGAACACATAGGAAACTAGGCATTATTAAATTCACTGTTGGCAAAACATCTTTTTATTAAAATTGCTAATAATCAGCACTATATACTATCTAATATTTCAATATATTAAAATTGTCAGTAAAGAGATAATTGAGGGAATAAAGAAAATGGAAATTTTTATCACCTGTACTATAATTTGTAACTGAAAAATGTCTATATATTTTTTAAAAATATTTACAAAATTAAGTCCCAACCATTGGCTTGCAGACAAAGCCTGTCATGCAGGATGTCTTCCTTTGGGCTGCCTTCTTTTCAGCCGAGCAGAAGGAGGCTTAGATCCCTGCCACTTACCAGCAGTTGCATGTCTCTTGTACTTGTGTGTGGGAAAACACCGACAACGTGTTCTGTCTTAAAAGATAGATGTGGATGTGCCCAGACCATGCACAAAAAGGCTTTAAACTAAAAGCCAGTTTTTACTGGATTCTGAATTAGATTACTATTTAAACTGAGAAAACTCAGTGTGACTAGGGACAATGGAGTGCAATCTAAAAGCAGTTACTCACATTTGTCTCCTTGTCTACCTGTCCTCACGGGTAGGTGCTTGCTTCCCAGCTTGTTGCAGTTAACTCAGATGCTTTCTGAGTGGCCACAAGTTGTGTTCCTTCTCCTCTGGTCCCTGGAAGCATCCCCTTGGTTCTGAGGGCCTGTTTCTCTCTCTCCTTTCAGTTGTTTCTCAGGTTTTTTTAGGTGAGCTGCAGACTGGTAGCTCAATGCTGTGTCTTCCTATCCTGCCAAGCCTGATCTTACTTGTGGTCTCTGCTCTCCTCCCCAGCTCTTCTCTGGCTGCTCAGTAGTCTCCTAGGAAAAGAGAAACCTGCTTCTTCTGTTCAATCAAGGTTCAATCAAAGCTAATCACATTGATTAAAGGAACTTAACGTAAAGCTGAAAACAAACATGCAATCTAACTATGTGTTTACATTTGGAAAGAAACAGGTTGAGATTCTCTAATTTGCGGTATGAAAAACAAACATCACATGTCCTATGACAAAATGGCAAGACTGACCAACAAGCTAGCCTTGCATTACCCCCTCGCTATTTTCATATCTCTGGGCATATATTTGGTATCCACACCACATATTCTGGGATTTAGTAGTCCAGGTTCAGATGTAAGATCATTCCTGAGGGAGAGTTTTGGTTAGTATCACAATATAAACAAAAAAAGTTATACTGTACAATTTTTTTGAGAAAGAAAAAAAGTTACCATAGACTACTGGGCTCTAAAAAAAATACTTCCCAAGACAAGAGAAAGGACAGAAAAAAATGGTCAGGAAATTTTTAGATTACAAAACTGCAACTCTGAAAAGAAGCAGGTCATCAAATACCTCATGAAAAGGAGGATAAAACTGGGTTATTCTTGGGTTTACATTAACAGATTCAAAAGGACTGCTTCAAGAAAATCTTTCTATTAAGAAAAAAAACTATAAAAAGAAATTAGAAAACATCAATGTTTAATCGCATTCAAAAGATAAAAAACTGTCATGCAAATAAGTTCAGTCTCCTTTCACACAATACAGAGTTGGCTAACTCAGGTCATATTTGAGAACACATTTCAGAATAGGTCATGCTTTGATATAACACGTTATTAATTTATTATAT